>NC_084559.2:33473145-33655645 GCF_033978685.3 Nerophis lumbriciformis | reverse complement strand
GAGTCCAACCCTCACTGGAAACGTGTCCGACTTACTGCCGGCAATGCGGACCAACCTCTGACACTGATCATACAGGGAGCGGACCACCAAAATCAGACAGTCCGATACCCCATACTCTCTGAGCACTCCCTACAGGACTTCCCGAGGGACACGGTCAAATGCCTTCTCCAAGTCCACAAAGCACATGTAGACTGGTTGGGCAAACTCCCATGCACCCTCAAGGACCCTGCCGAGAGTATAGAGCTGGTCCACAGTTCCACGACCAGGACGAAAACCACACTGTTCCTCCTGAATCCGAGGTTCGACTATCCGGCGTAGCCTCCTCTCCAGTACACCTGAATAGACCTTACTGGGAAGGCTGAGGAGTGTGATCCCACGATAGTTTGAACACACCCTCCGGTTCCCCTTCTTAAAGAGAGGAACCACCACCCCGGTCTGCCAATCCAGAGGTACCGCCCCCGATGTCCACGCGATGCTGCAGAGTCTTGTCAACCAAGACAGCCCCACAGCATCCAGAGCCTTAAAGAACTCCGGGCGGATCTGTCGGTACCTGTCCGCTGCCTCAGGAGTCCTATGAGCCAAAAGAACCTGATAGGACTCCTTCTTCAGCTTGACGGCATCCCTCACCACCGGTGTCCACCAACGGGTTCTAGGATTACCGCCACGACAGGCACCAACTACCTTGCGGCCACAGCTCCAATCAGCTGCCTCGACAATAGAGGCGCGGAACATGGTCCACTCGGACTCAATGTCCAGCACCTCCCTTGTGACATGTTCAAAGTTCTTCCGGAGGTGGGAATTGAAACTCTCTCTGACAGGAGACTCTACCAGACGTTCCCAAAAAACCCTCACAATGCGTTTGGGCCTGCCAGGTCTGTCCGGCATCCTCCCCCACCATCGCAGCCAACTCACCACCAGGTGGCGATCGGTTGAAACCTCCGCCCCTCTCTTCACCCGAGTGTCCAAAACATGAGGCCGCAAATCCGATGACACAACTACAAAGTCGATCATGGAACTGCGGCCTAGGGTGTCCTGGTGCCAAGTGCACATATGGACACCCTTATGTTTGAACATGGTGTTCATTATGGACAATCTGTGACGGGCACAAAAGTCCAATAAAAAAACACCACTCGGGTTCAGATCCGGGCGGCCATTCTTCCCAATCACGCCTCTCCAGGTTTCACTGTCGCTGCCAACATGAGCATTGAAGTCCCCCAGTAGAACGAGGGAATCACCCGGGGGAGCACTCTCAAGTACTCCCTCGAGCGAATCCAAAAAGGGTGGGTATTCTGAGCTGCCGCTTGGCGCGTAAGTCAGGACCCGTCCCCCCACCCGAAGGCGGAGGGAAGCTACCCTCTCGTATACCGGGTTGAACTCCAACGTGCAGGCTCTGAGCCGGGGGGGCAACAAGAATTGGCACCCCAGCCCGTCGCCTCTCATTGTCGGCAACGCCAGAGTGGAAGAGAGTCCAGCCCCTCTCGAGAGAACTGTTTCCAGAGCCCTTGCTGTGCGTCGAAGTGAGTCTGACTATATCTAGCCGGAACTTCTCGACCTCACGCACTAGCTCAGGCTCCTTCCCCCCCAGCGAGGTGACATTCCACGTCCCAAGAGCTAGCTTCTGTAGCCGAGGATCGGAGCGCCAAGTGCCCTGCCTTCGGCTGCCGCCCAGCTCACACTGCACCCGACCTCTATGGCCCCTGCTATGGGTGGTGAGCCCATTGGAGGGGGGACCCACGTTGCCTCTTCGGGCTGTGCCCGGCCGGGCCCCATGGGGACAGGCCCGGCCACCAGGCGCTCGCCATCGTGCCCCGCTTCCGGGCCTGGCTCCAGAGGGGGGCCCCGGTGACCTGCGTCTGGGCGAGGGAAATCTGGGTCCTTTATTTTTATTCTTCATGGAGGTCTTCGAGCTGCTCTTTGTCTGATCCCTCACCTAGGACCAGTTTGTCTTGGGAGACCCTACCAGGGGGCATAAAGCCCCCGGACAACATAGCTCCTAGGATCATTGGGACACGCAAACTCCTCTACCACGTTAAGGTGGCAGCTCAGAGAGGAGAAATAAATAAATATAAATTATATATATGAATGATGTAAATCCTCCCGACTTGGTCAATTGAAAAGTGTAAAGTGAAAAGTGTGGGCACCCCTGAATTAAAGACTGACTTTATAGTTCTGATGTTTGCTTTTAGGAATAGTTAGCTTATTTTGTATACTTTATACTCCAATTTGCATTATTTTCTGTGTATTGAGTTCAAATGTCATGGTTTCAAATACATTCAAGTTATATGTTGTGTCTAAAATAAACAATTAAGCCAGCCTTAGATAAAAAAAAGAAAAGAAAAAAAAAAGGGTCGCTAAAGAAAGTAATCTGAGGTCTGGCAATGACGACAAGCGAGTGTACCTTCAAAAATGATTTCTATTTTATGGTAAACGTACAACTTATTGTTGCTTTAGCCCTTTTCTGCACTACTACAGTATAAAACATCACATGCCTAATAGTCTTTGCAGCAAATGAAATGTAAAATACTCACACATGTCAAAGCAGTGAGGCATTCACAGGCACCAGTGCCCAAGGTTGCATACGGTATTTTGTCATTAGGAATTCCTGCTTCTCTGAACACATATTCTGCGTAAAAATAGATCTGCGTAAAAAACAGAAGAGAATAGATTTAAAATTAATTGTTCATTTATATACAAAGTAACCAAATTGAGGCTTTTTTTTATGATCCACATTGCGATTTGTAGTATGAAGAAGACATTTATAGCAGGGGTATTCAACTAAATTGTTTTGGGGCCATTTTATCCAGTAGGAAAATGATCTTTCCTTTTTTGTATATTTTTGAGAAACAGCATCCTCTATGGTAGATATTTGATTTTGGTCTATTTGTCAGAGTTACAGGAGATATTTCTGTAAAAAACTAGTCAAAGATCCTCTCTATGACAGCACTCAAGTGTTTTTAAGAATCTGCTGCAAAGATATGAGTGTCTCACAAGTTTTTTTGAACTGAACTTGCGGGCCACCAGTTGAATAGCCCAAATGGTGAAAAAGAGAGGATCTAAAATGGAACCTTGAGGAACACCACTAGTATAACTAAAGATGTTGAACAAATAACTGCTGACTGCATCTGAAGTAAACAAAATACAGCAACACCTTAGTTACATAAATCACATTGTAATTACCAAAAAGGAAAGTACTTAGAGAGGTGCCTTGAGGAATGCCTCAGTTATGTATAAAACAAGTTTGGACCCCAGTGTTCTGTGTTTGCTACCAAGGTCTGCCAATGAGTTTTCAGTGGTCACATACGGCGTTGATTCCATTGAGCTGCTGAGCTGCATTGAGAAGCATGATGGTGATAAGCTGCCAGCGCATGTCGCGGTCCGCCAACAGTTCCCACGGCTTTTTGGCCGTGATTCCAACCAGGTTGTTCCTCTCGTTCTCAATTTCCTCAATTTTTTTTTTACAATTTGCAGCACCGTGGAGTTGCTTTACGGCTGCGTGGGAGAAGAGACAACAATGTGTTGACTGATGTCCTCACATATCTGGAATGGCACAAGGTCCTTTTTTTGTGAAAATACAAAAAGATTGACTGCATCAAATATGATCAAATACTTGATCTTCTGGTGATGAAAGCATATGTTTCTGCCTGTGACGATTTCTGATAAAATCATGTTCACTGAACAGAATCAGACAGTCCTTTTACCTTTTTTGCATCCCTCATCATCTCCTCTGTCAATGAGGAGAAAGCAAGGACTCTCCGGGAACCAGGGGAGGGTCAGGAGCTGCATGATCGCTGGGATAGCCGTGGTGGACAGCAGAATGGGCCAATACTCTTCTCTACCCAGCAGCTCTCTGTTGAACCACACAGCTTGTCTCGTACTATACACACACTTCCAAATATTGACATGTTACGCCAGTCATAACAACAAAATATGTTTACTTGAGCCCCATCACTTGTCCAGTCAGGATCCCCCCAGTGAGAAAAACAGAGGTCCCCATTCCCATGAGGCCACGGATGGCAGTCGGAGCGATTTCGGTCAAGTACAAAGGTTGAACACAAAGGCCAATGCCTACGTATATGTAAGTAACACATGGTCACATATGGTAAGCAAACATTTGTTGAACATTCTAAGCATATTTCATTATGTGTCACCTGCATTTACTCCAATAATAAGACGGCCGATGATGATGAGTTCAAACGATCCTGTTCCATAGCTCAGACCCATCATCAGTGCAGCAGTTATTGCCAGAATGTTGTTAGTCAACAACGTCCCTTTCCTGCAGCAACATAGACGTATGACCTTATATGACATGAAACTGAAGCCACAACATTAGGTACACCACACATCTAATGAGAAAGTTGTCAACTCAGTTTATCCATTGAACAAAGTGTGTGGTTTGTAGTTGTCTGAGGTGGACTGTCTTCTGTGAACCCTTTGGAACAGGGGTGGCCACACTTTTTCTGCAGTCGAGCTAATTTTCAATTAACCAAGTCGAGGGGATCTACCTCATTTATATACATAGTTTATATTAATTAATTATTATTTTTTTGTTAACAAGTTAAAGGTGTTTAATGATAATACAAGCATGTTTAACACATATAGATTCCTTTCTTTCATGAAGACAAGAATATAAGTTGGTGTATTACCTGATTCTGATGACTTGCATTGATTGGAATCAGACAGTAGTGCTGATAACGTCCGCATTTTCAAATGGAGGAGAAACAAAGTCCTCCTTTCTGTCCAATACCATATAAAAGTGGTTGTTTTTTGACATCTTATTTGTCCAGCTTCCATATTCATTTTTATACACTTTACAATAAATACATTGGCGGCAAACTCCGTAGCTTGCTAGCTTGTGCACGCCAGCTTTCTGAGACTCTTATTTTGTTAGCGCAGGCAGGAAGAAGCAGCGCTTTTATTGTGAAGACAGGAACTGTGCAGTCGGTCTTTAGAGTTTTGACAGCAGGTACGGCGCGAGAGTCTGTTGAAATAAAAAGTGTTTCTCGCCTTCCTGTCCATTTATTCTTAATAATGAGCTTGCAGCAACCAGCGTCATCTGTGAAGAAAGTGACGTCTTGGTGAAGATCGCAAATTTTTAGGTGTATTTTTTTAATGCCTGGCTGGCGATCGACTGACATAGCCTCTGCGATCGACCGGTAGCTCGCGAATGATGTTATGGGCACCCCTGCTCTGGAGACTTTCAATTTTCATTATATTCAAAGCCAAACAAGACATAAAAGTCCTTAAAAATATTTTGTATTAAAAAAAAAAAATGTTGCCTCAAATTTGTTAATAGACTTCAGTCCTAAAAAAATATATACATTATTTCAAGGTTGTTGTTTTTTTGACAGGTTAAAATGACTAAATTAACTAATATTACGCAAATGTAGACTAATTGACAACTGTGGCATCATTTGATCAAAAGGCCTTCAATGGGTTAAAATCAGGGCTGCCAAAAACAACTCCTTAACTCATGTGATTAATCACAAAAAAAATGATGGCATGAATCATTTGTCACCGCAGATTAATCAAGCAAGTTTATTTTGACAGCATATGCTCCTTTATCTTAGTTGGGGATGGTTACCTGGTGTGCTCGCTTCCAAATTTCACTTCAAAAATACATCCAGACGGACGGGACTTTATATTACATAATACTTTATATTATACTGCTACCAAGTTTTGAGCAAACAAATGATGAGTAAAACATTTTTTTAAATGTCACTGGATGACATTCTGACAATAAAATTGTACTTGTGTCCAAACCATTTAGTTAATATAATAACATAATTTCATGAATACGGTTCGGGTTCGGTGAATGCGCATATGAAACTTGTGGGGTTCGGTACCTCCAACAAGGTTAAGAACCACTGATTTAAACCATGCAAGCGAGTAATAACTTGTGATTAATCATGATTAATCCAACTAAAAAAGTGATACAAATTAAATAATCATTTGACAGCATTAGTTAGATTTTTTTTTTTTAATTAAATGTTTGGTATTTTTGTTTAGGACTGAAATTGATTAAAAGATCTGAGCAAAGAAACAAAGAAAAAAAAATCCCAAATGTTTTTATGCCTTTTGAAAAATGAAGGACTTTTATGTAAGGCTGCAACAATTCATCAAATAATTACTATTAATTAAACTAGAAAAAGCTTTGATTTATATTCTTTATTAACTGTTTAATGAGTGTAACTAATTAATATTGACAATTCGTACCGCATGGAGTGCAGGGAATGCGTGAAATATTAAAATGCGTGAACATAGTTTCCGCACATGACAGCGGTTTTGTGGGGGGGTTGTGATCTGTGTGGCAGCGAACAGCGAAGATTTTTAAAATGTACTTTTTCCTTAATACACACATGTTAAAAGTGCAATTTCAATAATGATGATTTGCATTTATTAGAAAAAAAGAAAGAAGGTCTTGGCATGCAGAAAAATTGATGTGTATTTCAACAATTTTCCCTAAAACAAGCTTAGCAGCTATGAAGTATGTTTTATCCGATTCACACAATCGATAGCTGCAGGCCTACTGATATGTCCTTTTAGGCTTTGGGGTATTGTGAAATAACAAGTGCAAGTGTATCATTAACTTGTGAAATAATTGGACATTGACATTTTTAAATGTAACATTAAAAAACTCTTATTGGAAAAAACGCAAACTAAAACTGAAATGACTGAATTTACTGAAAGGGAAAAAACATTTCTGATGAAATGAGATAACCAAAATACGGCATAAAAAAGTAGCTGCCGGATTGTTCACATTGCTCTTGTCTTGGATCATAATTCACTGTGATTCATTAAAAAATGTAAATCCATACCTCCCCAGCTTTATTGACAATGTTCCTCCAACTGTCACTCCTACTAGTCCTCCAAGGGTAAATATTGACACAATGATGGACCACAAAAAGGTGAGAGCGTCCTCTGCAATTCCGGTCTGATAACGCACTGTCCACGTTTGGTTGATGAACTCTTGCACATGCTACAAACATGGAAAATATAGATATACCACATTGATCAAAATGAGAAAATGTCCCAAAAATAGAGCAGTATTACCTTAGTGGGTGCATTAATGATGGAGACGTTATATCCATACTGGAAGCTTCCTCCTATACAAGCAGCAAAGGTTGCCAGAAGAAGGGATTTGTTTGGAAACTCCAGGAAAGACAGGCAAGCACAAAGAAGAAAACATTTAATTTCACCCCACTGCAAAACAACTTAACACAACATACCTTTATACCCAGTCTTGTTTCTTCCGGCTGTTTAATCAACAAGGGCGTATATTCATAATTGTCCCTATTATCTTTCGGCATTTTGTCTGTTCCCCACACAGCGTCCTTCTTAAGCTCGCTCTCGAAAGAAAACCAAATCTGACGGGAAAACAGTTTTATACTGCAGCAAAACACTGTTCTTCAGTCATAACAATATGACCGTGGCCTGTGAAGAATCGATACATTTCCACTTGGAAAAAATTTCACACATGGGGCCGTAAAATGTGGATGTTGCAAGAAGTTTTCCCAGAAAAAACTAACTGGAGTAATTCATGAAGTCCACAAATGTAATTATACAGCTTACAAAATAGTGACAAAAATGTATTTTCTTTTTGGTGTCAAAGCAGGCCATGACGTTTTATGCATATGTGTTACAGCCGCAGGACGTACAGTATGAAGAATTGAGTAAATTACCTTGATTCGTGTGTCAAGAACAAAGGTTGCGACTTTAATTTGCAGTAAATCATTTTAACAAAGTATTACGGTGAAACAAGCCCATTTTGGTGTGGATGACTAACATTTCCAAACTAAGACCAGCCCTTTAATGTGGTGTTTTTTTTACTATATATTGAAACAATGTTAGGCTATCAATCAATGTTTATTTATATAGCCCTAAATCACAAGTGTCTCAAAGGGCTGCACAAGCCACAACGACATCCTCGGTACAAAGCCCACATAAGGGCAAGGAAAAACTCACCCCAGTGGGACGTCGATGTGAATGACTATGAGAAACCTTGGAGAGGACCGCATATGTGGGTAACCCCCCCTCTAGGGGAGACCGAATGCAATGGATGTCGAGTGGGTCTGACATAATATTGTGAGAGTCCAGTCCATAGTGGTTCCAACATAATAGTAAGAGTCCAGTCCATAGTGGGGCCAGCAGGACACCATCCCGAGCGGAGACGGGTCAGCAGCGCAGAGATGTTCCCAGCCGATGCACAGGCGAGCGGTCCACCCCGGGTCCCGACTCTGGAAAGCCAGCACTTCATCCATGGCCACCGGACCTGTGCCCCCCCCCCCCCGCCCCCCCCTCCACAAGGAAGAGGGAAGCAGAGGAGAAAAGAAAAGAAACGGCAGATCAACTGGTCTAAAAGGGGGGTCTATTTAAAGGCTAGAGTATACAAATGAGTTTTAAGATGGGACTTAAATGCTTCTACTGAGGTAGCATCTCTAATTGTTACCGGGAGGGCATTCCATAGTACTGGAGCCCAAATAGAAAACGCTCTATAGCCCGCAGACTTTTTTTGGGCTCTGGGAATCACTAATAAGCCGGAGTTCTTTGAACGCAGATTTCTTGCCGGGACATATGGTACAATACAATCGACAAGATAGGCTGGAGCTAGACCGTGTAGTATTTTATACGTAAGTAGTAAAACCTTAAAGTCACATCTTAAGTGCACAGGAAGCAAGTGCAGGTGAGCCAGTATAGGCGTAATATGATCAAACTTTCTTGTTCTTGTCAAAAGTCTAGCAGCCGCATTTTGTACCAATTGTAATCTTTTAATGCTAGACATAGGGAGACCCGAAAATAATACGTTACAGTAGTCGAGACGAGACGTAACGAACGCATGAATAATGATCTCAGCGTCGCTAGTGGATAAAATAGAACGAATTTTAGAGATATTACGGAGATGAAAGAAGGCCGTTTTAGTAACACTCTTAATGTGTGATTCAAACGAGAGAGTTGGGTCGAAGATAATACCCAGATTCTTTACTGATTCGCCTTGTGTAATTGTTTGGTTGTCAAATGTTAAGGTGGTATTATTAAATAAATGTCGGTGTTTAGCAGGACCGATAATCAGCATTTCCGTTTTCTTGGCGTTGAGTTGCAAGAAGTTAGCGGACATCCATTGTTTGATTTCATTAAGACACGCCTCCAGCTGACTACAATCCGGCGTGTTGGTCAGCTTTAGGGGCATGTAGAGTTGGGTGTCATCAGCATAACAGTGAAAGCTAACACCGTATTTGCGTATGATGTCGCCTAGCGGCAGCATGTAAATACTAAAGAGTGCAGGGCCAAGAACCGAACCCTGAGGAACTCCGCACGTTACCTTAACATAGTCCGAGGTCACATTATTATGGGAGACGCACTGCATCCTGTCTGTAAGATAAGAGTTAAACCACGACAAAGCTAAGTCTGACATACCAATACGTGTTTTGATACGCTCTAATAAAATATTATGATCGACGGTATCGAAAGCAGCGCTAAGATCAAGAAGCAGCAACATAGATGACGCATCAGAATCCATCGTTAGCAGTAGATCATTAGTCATTTTTGCGAGGGCTGTCTCCGTAGAGTGATTTGCCCTGAAACTGGATTGAAAAGGTTCACAGAGATTGTAGACACTAAGTGTTCACTTAGCTGCTGTGCGACAATTTTTTCGAGGATTTTCGAAATAAAGGGAAGGTGGGACACCGGTCGGTAGTTTACCATGAGGTCAGGATCAAGGTTAGGTCTTTTGAGCAGAGGATGAATAACCGCTTTCTTGAATGCTAGGGGAACAGTGCCAGAGGAAAGTGATAAGTTTATAATATTTAGCACTGATGGACCTAATAATACAAAAATCTCTTTGATAAGTTTCCCAGGAAGTGGGTCAAGTAAACATGTTGTTTGTTTTATCCCACTTACAAAATAACACGGTTCAACGTCTTATTGACTGCCTGCACGACATCAAAGTCTGGCTTTCAGCTAACTTCCTGAGCCTAAATGAAGATAAAACAGAAGTTATGTTGTTCGGTCCAAGTCGCTCTCCCTCCCCCAACGTTGACCTCGGCACTCTGACCCCGTATCTCAGCGACTCTGTCACAAACCTGGGGGTAAAGTTTGACTCAGATTTTAAATTCGAAAAACAAATCAGCAGCGTCGTTCAAAAAAGCTTTTATCAATTACGCCAAATAGCGAAAGTGAAACCGCTTCTATCAAGACATGATCTTGAGAAATTAATCCACGCTTTTATCTCGACTCGTCTTGATTATTGTAATGCCCTGTATGTTGGCATTAGCCAGGCCTCCCTCGCCCGCCTGCAGCTCGTGCAGAACTCTGCTGCTCGTCTGCTAACACAGACCCGCAGACGTGAGCACATCACCCCTATTTTAGCGTCCCTTCACTGGCTCCCTGTGCGTTACCGAATACATTTTAAACTCCTTTTATTTGTTTTTAAATGTCTAAACAACCTCGCGCCAACCTATCTCTCCGACCTCCTTCAGCCTTACTGCCCCACCCGATCCTTAAGATCAGCCGATCAGCTGCTGTTGACGGTCCCTGACACAAGGCTGAAGCTTAGAGGTGACAGAGCTTTCGCCGTTGCTGCTCCCAAGCTCTGGAACGACCTACCCCTGAGTGTTAGACAAGCCTCCTCTCTTCCTGTTTTTAAATCTCTCTTAAAAACATACTTTTATTCCATGGCTTTTAACACTGAGTGATATCCATCCTGCAATGGTGCCCCATAATACACCTGCTGTGATCCTGTTTTTATGTTTTTATGTTTTTATTAATTCTATTTTAATTATTTATTTTTTATCGTGTTCTGTTTGTGTTGTGTTGTGTTTGCTCGGTACTCGTTTTATCTTTTAACCTGCTCATTGTACAGCACTTTGGCTACCCCTGTGGTAAATTTTAAATGTGCTCTATAAATAAAGTTGATTTGATTTGATTTGACTTACACGCCGTAATAGTTCCTCTAATGTTATTTCATCAAAAAGAGAGAGACTATTTTGTATTGCAGTATCCGTCGTAGATACAGTTGTATCTGTGTTAATAGAACCCAATTGTAGCTGGGATGCGTTGTCTTTAATCTCCTTTCTAATGAGTTCAATTTTCTTATTAAAGAAATTCATAAAGTCATCTGCCGAGTGGGTGGAGCTATTGGGAGGAGTCCCTTGTTGGGTTAGCGATGCTACTGTACTAAACAAAAATTTAGGGTCGTTTTTGTTGAGGCGGATGAGATTTGAGTAATATTTAGCTTTAGCTAATGTAAGCATGCGTATATACGATATTAAATTATCACTCCATGCTTGATGGAAAACCTCAAGCTTGGTCGCGCGCCATTTGCGTTCCAACTTTCTACATGATAATTTATGAGCTCTGGTTTCTTCTGTAAACCATGGGGTGCGCCTTTTAGGGGCCCTTTTTTGTTTTAGCGGTGCTATACTATCAATGGTTTCGCGCAGGGCATTGTCAAAGTTGTTAGTTAGGTTATCAATAGAGCCGACATAATTTGGGAATGGTGCCATTACCGAAGGCAGTAGGTCAGCAAGAGTCATCGTTGTGGCAGCATTAATGTTGCGGCTGCTATAGCAGTTATTATTATTATTAGTTTGTTGACAATGAGTCAGAACTTCGAATTTTATAAGGTAATGATCGGACATTACTTTAGTATATGGGAGTACCATAACTTTGGAGGTGGTGACACCCCTGACCAGCACTAGATCTATCATATTACCGTTGCGATGCGTAGGTTCATTTATTATTTGTGTAAGACCACAGCTATCAATTATAGTCTGGAGCGCCACGCACTGAGGGTCCGATGGGGTATTCATATGGATATTAAAGTCCCCCATTATGATTATATTGTCTGCGTGCGTCACTAGATCAGCAACGAACTCTGAGAATTCATTGATAAAGTCCGAGTAGGGCCCTGGGGGGTGGTAGATAACAGCCATATCGAGAGGTAGCGGTGCGACAGACCTCATAGTAAGCACCTCAAACGATTTGTATTTATTATTTAGGTTAGGGGTAAGGTTAAAGTTTTCATTGTATATTAGTGCGACCCCCCCCCCCACCCCTTTTGAGGGGACGGGCAATATGAACATTCGTATAGTTAGGAGAGGCCAGAGACAATTACTCGATGCCTGGACATCTTTCTAGCGAGATCACAAGTCCTGGCTATGTTTCTCTTTGTAATCTCTGACTGTCTCATTCTAGTGTCATTGGAGCCAACGTGTACAACTATATTCGCATAACTAGTGGTGCGATTAGCCTGTCGTACGTGTTTACTAGGCCTGTTGCGAGTTAGCTCCCTAAGATGAGCTTCTATGTCAGGTGCTCTAGCCCCAGGGATACACTTAATTGTGGCTGGTTTGCTAAGCTTTATGTTTCGGGTGATGGAGTCCCCTATGACTAAGGTGTGGTGCCCGGTAGACTGGGGTGTAGGACTAGCTAAAGAGCTAAATCTATTATGCGTCTCAACCGGTACACCGTAGCTTGTAGGCCGCTTAGGACTACTACAGGCTGGGCTAGTTAGCTCGCTACAGCTAACGCTAGCAGATGTGTCCGCAACATCTAAAGTTACGAGATTACTCTGCTCTAACTGGCGGACAAGGCCCTCTAGCAGAGCCAGCCTCTCCGTGAGTAAGGTGCAAGACGCGCAGGAAGCCATACTCACGGTGTTTTCTGTCACCGAGTGAAGTTCCTGCTGTCTTCCGGGAAGTCGTGGTCACGGTGTGCGGGGAGCCGCTTCCTTCCGACCAACGACCGGCGCCGCCTTTCTCCGCGTTAGCTTCGTTAGCTTAGCAGCTAGCTGCTAGCTAGCTGCGGGAGGGGTGGTGAGACAGAGATCGGGTGATTTGCAAGTTAAATAGTACTACTAAATATGTTAAGAAAGTAATAAAGAAAGCTGCAGAACAATTAAAAGCACACAAATAGAACGATACTTAGCTTTTTCGAAACAGCGAGCAGTCAGCGAGCAGTCACGCACGGTGAACCGGAACCGTGCGTGCCTGCAAAGCCTTCCCTGCCGTTTACCTAAATTCTAGTATTTGTCCTATGAAATCAAATATTAGTTTTTTCCTGACAGTCTATTTTGTACTGTTTTCAGTATGTGTTACCCCAGGATGCAGAGACGGCAGGTGAAGTGCAAGTAAGAGTAGGAATGGGTACCGTTCGCATTTGAACCGTTACTGGTATCAATTCCCCGGTACCTTTGAACTCAACGGTACCAATTTTTGGTACTTTTGTATGTGTTGATGAATGTTAATTGTTTGATGATAGTTTTTTTTAACGCAACATTTAAAAATGAGCTAATTACGTTAACTGTGCTGACCAGTAGTCATATCTAGTTTTCGTATGAAGTTTGAGTCTCATTTGCAATGCAGTTTCACTTCCAAGACATTAAATGGCAGTAGTGTACAGGCTATGTATGGTATGTTGTTTAACTCGGAAGTAGCTTTTTCCGTGAAGCTGAATGTGTTATGTTGCGCCCTACAAAGTGTTTACACTGTAAGTGTTGTGCTTTTTACATTATTGATTATAACATTCATCTTAATTAGGCCCGGCAGCAATGGCTGCGTAGGCCCTGTTGTAATTGCCCCATGCATTATTTTTCACCCACTTCGATCATTTTTAAGGCCTTTAATGTTTACAAAACTCAGCAATTTTTGCAAGCACGTCTAGTCCGAAGATAAATTGGATATTTTGTCGTTACCGAAGATGACATATCAAAATTGATTCTCTAGTGCCCCCTTGAAATTTTTTTTAAAATTTGCCCCTGCCACCAGATTTATGTATCGATGGAGACATCGATCATGACAGGACACACATAAAAGTCTCAAAAACCCATACATGAAAACAAACAGGATGTAAGCTACAAATAGCTAAGCTACAGGAAAAGCTACTCGTTAAAAAAGTAGCTAAACTACTGCCAAGCTACTAGAAACTGTAATTAAACTACGATAGCTTAGCTACATGTAGCTTGTTACTGCCCATCACTGTTTATTGTTTATACTTCATATGTAGTGTCGTCACGATCTGATGTGGCGGGGGGAGTTGTAAATAACAGTTAAAAGTTATGGGTTAGTCAGGCTTAGTTAACAATAGCTTGCTTCATTTAATTAAACTAATACTTTAGCAAACTAAAATGTATCTGATTATTTCCATATATTGTAAATTGTACATTCTTTATTCAGATAGATAGCCCAGCCAATCTTTTTTTTTAGCCCAATGTGGCCTCCCAGAGTCAAAAAGTTTTGACATCTCTGTACTAGATTGATGTTAGATTTTGTTCAAGCAGACTTCAAAGCGACTAATGAGAAAGGATGTATCTATCATCTATCAATGTCCCCACAACTTCTTACCTTCATCTTCACTGTCTTCCTCTTCTTCCTTCTCATCTTCTGACTCTTTAGAGTCAAAGTTGAGGTAATCATCTGCAGCCGGCTTCTTCTTGCTTTTTTCCTTGCCACTGTCGGGTTCGACTAGCTGCTGCTTCTCCACTGTGTCGTTTGCCCACGTCGAGGCTTGGCTGCAATTCTGATGCACTGACACGAACTCCTTGAATCCCTCATCGTCTTCCAGCTGACACACCAAAGAATGGTTAAAAACATTTTCACTTTCAACAGTGTATATATACATTGTGACGGACTGTGAGAATGTTATGTCTGATGCCTAGAGCCTTGTGTGTTATGCCATCTTGTGTCATGCCCGCCTACCATGCTCATGCAAAATGAAACATCATTAAAATATATTAAAAATGTATTTGATTAATCAAAATTATGCCACAGCAATCCTGTGATTAACCTGTTTTGGAAAGTAATCCTTTGACAGCTTTTCTAATTTAGGAATATGTTAATGTTGTAGTAGGTAGTGGTAAAAACATTGCAATATACTGACAGTTAACCTGTTTTGGAAAATAATCCTTTGACAGCTTTTCTAATTTAGGAATATGTTAATGTTGTAGTAGTTAGTGGTAAAAACATTGCAATATACTGACAGTTGCTTTAAGTCATGTACACAAATGTATTTGATTAATCAAAATTATGCCACAGCAATCCTGTGATTAACCTGTTTTGGAAAATAATCCTTTGACAGCTTTTCTAATTTAGGAATATGTTAATGTTGTAGTAGGTAGTGGTAAAAACATTGCAATATACTGACAGTTGCTTTAAGTCACTGTAAGTAGCTTTAGGTAACCATAATAACATTATGGTTACCTAATTTATCAACAGAAGAGTCAAAGTAGACAGTAGTATATTTGATACAGAGTTCATATTTGACTTAGATTGTGCAGGTGCACCTAATGTAATGCAGGATTAAGTGCATTACTAGACATGTTTACATGTACACAAATAATCGTAATAAATGCCCAGTCAGAAAAATGCAAAAACATTCAAACACTTCAATATGAAGGTTCTAATCCGATACGGTCTTTATGGAAAGAATGTATTGCCATACGCTATTTCGAACAGCGTCCATGTAAACACCCATTCAGATACTGTCTTTATGTTTGGGGTAAAATCACCATACTGCGCAAGTTTGCTATGTCATCTTGAAAATAATGATTAAAAAAATTACCTTAACAAACACGGCGCCAGAGAATGAAAAATACAAGGAGCAAATGAGCTGAGGGAGTGCAGACAACGCTATTTAGATCCAACTTGAGCGAAACGTTACGCATCATGCAGCAGTATTGCTAAGTGCTAAACAAAAAATACAAACTATGAAAATAATTAAACAATCAGTTACTGCACAATGTCTGCCTCCACTGGGACGCCGACTGATGAGATGTTTGTATCACTAGGTTTAGATGAAGAATTAATCATAATCCACCTGGAGGAAAAACAAAGGGTGGCCACAAACGAGCGTTTTACTGTATCATTCTCGCCATCTCTGGGTGTAAATTGAATGTCAAGTTGACCAACTTCTCGGTTTATGGCCACACCCTTCTACTACACAAGTGAGAGACATGGTTTAAAATCTATAATTAACTTTCACCAGTATTTAGGCTGTCCGTATTTAATGACTTACAGTTACAATGCATAAAAAAAAGAAAAGCGTGTTCTTGTCTTACATAAGGATTGTGAATCATAGGCAAAATTCCCCAAAAAAGTGCAGATCCCCTTTATAAGTCTCAACGCATGCACATGCCCTAGGGGTGTGAATCTTTGGCCACCACACGATTTGATTCTTGGGCGTAACGATTCGATATATTCAGACCAATTCTCGATTCAAAATCAATACTTTTTTTTAACAATATTGGGTGCCAAATTTATGATTACCTACATTTCTCCATAAAATAGAAAACGAGCTCTGATACATTTTAATAAACTGGGTTTGTTTAACAAAATGCTACCCAAACACACATAAATATAAATATGTGTAACTGATTTTGTTTAACCATTTTACCAGTGGCTTTAAAATGCTACCTAAGCATACATACAATCTATTTCAAAGTTTATTTATATAGCCCTAAATCACGAATGTATCAAAGGGCTGCACAAGCCACGACATCCTCGGCTCAGATCCTACATCAGGGCAAGGAAAAACTCAACCCAATGGGCTACACATTTTGAAACAATTAAGAATAGTTACAAATAAGAATCACGATTCAATCAAAAACAGTTGTTTTACACCCCTAATATGCACAACACGATCGGTTCAATGCATTTAGTGTCCATGTAAAATGTGGATTTGGAATTCCAGTCAACCAAGGTTTAGATTAGATTGGACACATTTTGCGCATTTAAATATAGCAAATGTTTCCCTAAAAAAATGTTACGAATGTTACTCACATTTTCCAGTGTACTGATGGCTTCATTTTTACCCTTCTTCACCTAAAACAGTGACGAAAAAAACAAAAGCAATGAAGAGGCTGGTATCCTTGTTAAAAAAAAGCAAATACTAATATGTTCCGCCTTTTCATTGTCAGTTTTAGTTGGTTTGGATGGTTTGTCTGGAGCTGAGCTCTGAGTGTGTTTGCTCCAAGCTTTTGCTTTAGTGGGGTCTCCAAACGACTTGCACATCTCCACCTGCAAAGAAGCAGAGATACACGTCACTAAGCTAGCAAGAGCCCTTGAAATGCTGACAGTTAAGATACCCTACCGATACTAGCAGGCCCGGCCCTAACCAATCTGGCGCCCTAGGCAAGATTTTAGGTGGCGCCCCCCCACATCGGCAGTGAAGTGTATATACTCACAAGAAACCGAATAGCTTTGTCTTTGACCTTTTTTTTTTACTTACAACCAGAGGTGGGTAGTAACGCGCTACATTTACTCCGTTACATCTACTTGAGTAACTTTTGGGATAAATTGTACTTCTAAGAGTAGTTTTACTGCAACATACTTTTACTTTTACTTAAGTATATTTATAGAGAAGGAACGCTACTTTTACTCCGCTACTTTTACTCCGCTACTTTTACTCCGCTACTTTTATCTACATTCAGCTCGCTACTCGCTACTAATTTTTATCGATCTGTTAATGCACGCTTTGTTTGTTTTGGTCTGTCAGACAGACCTTCAAAGTGCCTGCCTTACTGGTGACGTTTCACTTCGTTCCACCAATCAGATGCAGTCACTGGTGACGTTGGACCAATCAAACAGAGCCAGGTGGTCACATGACCTGACTTAAACAAGTTGAAAAACTTATTGGGGTGTTACCATTTAGTGGTCAATTGTACGGAATATGTACTGTACTGTGCAATCTAATCATAAAAGTTCCAATCAATCAATCAAAAGTGTGAAGGAAAAAATATACTTTTTTTATTTCAACCGTACATCCCGTCAAAAGCCTCAAGACTGACCGCACATGAGGACGTTCCTGTCTTCACAATAAAAGTGCCGCTCCATCGCGCCTGCGCTTTCAAAACAAGAGTCTCCGAAAGCCAGCGCAAACAAGCTAGCAAGCTACGGAGTTTGACGCCAATATATTTCTTGTAAAGTGTATAAAAACGAATATGGAAGCTGGACAAATAAGGTGCCAAAAACCAACCACTTTCATGTGGTATTAGACAGAAAGGAGGAACTTTTCTTCTCCTCCATTTGAAAACGTGGACATTATCATCACTACTGTCTGATTACAATCAACGCAAGTCATCAGAATCAGGTAATACACCAACTTATATTCTAGTCTGCATGAAAGAAAGGAATCTATATGTTAAACATGCATGTATATTCATTAAAACATCTTTAACATGTAAACAAAAACAGCAAAATAAATACATATAAATTATATACTGTATATATCAATGTATATGTATGTATATATATATATATATATATATATATATATATATATATATATATATATATATATATATATATATATATATATATATATATATATATAATATATATATATGTGTGTGTGTATGTTACTCATCAGTTACTCAGTACTTGAGTAGTTTTTTCACAACATACTTTTTACTTTTACTCAAGTAAATATTTGGGTGACTACTCCTTACTTTTACTTGAGTAATAAATCTCTAAAGTAACAGTACTCTTACTTGAGTACAATTTCTGGCTACTCTACCCACCTCTGCTTACAACTATACCTAATATATAAAGGGGTGGAAAAGTGACTATTACCTGCAGGGCAAACATTAGCTAACCAGAAGGCAATAACAATGTAAACAAAAACACCTGCTTAAAAGATCTAATACAAATGTCCCTGAGGAATGTAAGGTGGGAGTACTGTAATGACCTAACGTTACATTATTATTTTCCATAACAATTTAGCCCCCTCCACAATATTAACCCGATGTTAAAACAGAACTAGCTATTTATTGATTAGCAATTGCCGAATCATGTAACATTAGCTTAATGCTAAAAAGCCAGGTTACTATCACATTCTGTAACAGACAAATAATTTCATGTAGGCTAACGTTACCTACCTGCTACCTCTGTCTTTTCTCGTTTCTCCTCCTCTTCTTTTCTCTTTTTTCTTCCCTGGGCACCTGACAGTTTTGGCCGTTTTGACATCTTGTGTTGATTTTTTGATGTGGTGACGTCCAAAAAGAGTCATGATACGGGAGGGGGGGGGGCGCCGTGCGGGGGGAAGGGGGGGGGGGGGGGGGGGGGCGCAATGTTGTAACAAATAATATTTCTATTAAATAGGCTTTAATTTGCATTTTAATTAACGTGGGATTATTTTTTGTATTTAGAAATAATAGTACCAACTTTTTTTTTTTTTTTTTTCTCCAACATTTGTGGCACTGGCGTGGCGCCCCCTGATGGACGGCGCCCTTAGCATTTGCCTATACGGCCTATGCCACGGGCCGGCCCTGGATACTAGCGATGTGTCCACGAAGCTCCTGTTAAAATGTTTCAAGGCATTGTTCGCATCTTCCTCACTTTTGAAGCCGACAAAGCCAAACTTGCGGAACTTGCCACTTTTGGTGAACTTGAGGGTGCAGTCTGTTACGGTCCCAAAGTCCGCGAACATCCCTCGAAACCTCTCCTCCTTCATCTGAGCACAAGTTACTACATGTTCAAGTCGGCTACAATAATCGTGTTTAGCTGCCACCTTGCATGCAAGCACGTAACTTACCCCATTTGGGAGGTTTTTAACGATGAGTCTCGACATATTTGTAATGATAGTGTTTGACCACATGGTGGTAGTAAGAGTCTACAAATGACTAGGAACCAATATATAGTATGTGTCAGGTAGGACTCTGGAGAGAGGTACACACCTTGTACGCACGAGTGGTGAAGTAGCGTTTGTAATATGTGATTGTGATTAAAAGACAGTTCTACAAGTCATCCAACGATGTGTTATTTAAAACAATAACATAACATGGTACCAGGAGTGAACGAAAATTGAAGTGGTGTATTGTGAAAAGCGACATGGATTTGAAGCCACCTGAAAAGCTGAAGCTAAGTGGAAATGTCGACAGCAATTGGCGCACCTTCAAGCAGCAGTTCCAACTGTACATGGCGGCTATGGCACTGCAGGATAAGCCGGATGCAAGGAAGGTAGCGTTATTGCTTACAATAGCAGGCCCACATGCCATTGAAGTTTACAAAACTTTTGACTCACTGAACTCTCGACGTCGGCGAACGACGCAGCCAGCTACTCATCATGGGAGCGGGGGGAGGGACTGAGCGAACGATTCGTTCACCACGGATTAACGACATGAATCACTCAGTGAACGACAGAATCAGGACTCGCGAACCTACTGACACAGAGAACAGACTGTGTCGCGGAGAAGGACGTCACATTGAGGCTCTCGTTCAGTCACTGTGCGCGTCGTTCATTGGGTGCTGAGGGCTTGTGTCGTTCGCGAACTGACACACACCGAGATCTGCCGCTGGGGAAGCTGTTACTGACTGACTCATGATTCGCCGACCTGCACACAGAACTGCTGCTGCAGAAGTGATTCAGGTTCACGTACTGAACTGTGCTGACTGTGGCGCTGTGTCAGTCACTCACTCCCTACACAGAGCTGTGTAGGGACTCACGTTCACCCTATTTGCTGCTTCTCCCGCGAATGTCTGCACTGTACTGTACTACGCACGCCCCCCCCCCCCCTCCTATTTTTTTTGTGTGTGGGGGGGGGGGGTTCGGTGAACAAATTTTTTGAACGACTCAATTTAAGGAACTGATTCTAGTGATTCAGTACAGTCAAAGGAACTGCCGATCCCATCACTAGTCCACCGCAGCCATCAGCGTGGGAGGTGACAACGTGCATGTCGTGTCAAGGGGATGGAAGTCGCAGCCTGCACAGCAGAAGAGTGACGTCATGTTCCAATGCAAGCGCTGTGGATCGCAGCACAAGCCAAAGCAGTGTCCAGCATTTGGTAAGCAGTGTTCCAAATGCTATGGAAAAAATCACTTTGCCAAACAATGTTTTGCTAAAGGAAAACCATGCGCTAAAAAGGAAAAATCTGTCAATGTAGTGAAGGACACTGATCTGGGTGAAACATTCTTTGTTGGCCTAGTGAACAGTGAAAATAAAACTGAAGAAGTAGTCAATGCTGTTGAAAAAGACAAGTGGATTGCACCGCTACAAATAAATGGAACTCGAGTTAACATGAAACTAGATACTGGTGCAAAGGCAAACTTGATCAACATGTCAGACATCAAGGAATTGAGAGAAAAACCAAAAATCCACAAAACAACAGTTGCACTGAAAGACTACAATGGTCGTAGCATTGACAGTCTGGGCACATGCAAATTGAGAGTCACTGTAAAAGGAAAAGTGCACTACCTGCTATTTTCAGTTGTCACTGAAGAACGCGAGTCAATATTGGGTGACAAAGCATGTGAAGTTTTAGGACTGGTGAAAAGAGTGTATCTTGTGAACACAGATGTGAGCGCTCAAAAAATTGAAACTGATTCAATAGTGCAGAACTATGCTGGTGTGTTCACTGGTTTTGGTGCTTTACCTTTTACATACAAAATACAGCTTAAAGAGCAGGCACGTCCAGTTGTCCATGCAGCGCGAAGAATTCCAGCAGCACTTAAAGAGCGTCTCAAAAAGGAACTGGACCGGATGACAACACTGGGTGTAATAAAGAAAATTGAGGAACCAACAGATTGGGTAAAGTCCATGGTCTGTGTGAAAAAGAAAAATGGCGATCTAAGAATATGCATGGATCCAAAAGACTTGAATGAAAACATAAAACGTGAGCACTACCAAATACCAAAACGTGAAGAAATAGCCAGTGAGATGGCTGGCGCAAAATATTTCTCAAAATTGGATGCTTCAAATGGCTTTTGGCAAATCAAACTAGACGAAAACAGTAGCAAATACTGCACTTTCAACACGCCTTTTGGTCGCTACTGTTTCCAACGCCAACCATTTGGGATCAAATCTGCATCAGAAATATTCCATAGAGCAATGAAACATATCATTGAAGGCTTGGAAGGCGTGCAAGCGTACATCGACGACATTGCTGTGTGGGGAAGAACAGCAAAAGAACACAACGAAAGGCTGACCAAAGTGTTGGAAAGAGTACAACAATTTGGACTCAAATTAAACAAAAAGAAGTGTCAGTTTGGAGTGTCAGACATTTTTCTGGGAGACAAGCTCAGTGCACATGGCGTTCAACCTGACGATGAAAAAATACACGCCATACAAAGAATGCCGAGTCCCACAGACAAGACAGGTGTACAGCGTATATTGGGCGTGGTCAACTATATTGGCAAATTCATCCCAAACCTTGCTGTGAAAACATCCTGCATTCGTGAACTCCTTCACAATGACACAGAGTTCAAGTGGACGTCCAGGCACGAGAATGAGTGGCAGAGACTGAAGTAAACACTCACTACTGCACCTGTGCTGACGTTCTTTGACCCTACAAATAAAACAAAGGTGTCAACAGATGCTTCAAAAGATGGACTGGGTGGAGTTTTACTACAGGCTGATGGTGAACACTGGAAACCAGTAGCCTATGCATCACGATCCATGACACAGGCTGAATGTAGGTATGCTCAAATAGAAAAGGAATGTCTAGGGTTAGCATATGGCCTGCAGAGCTTCCACAACTATGTTTATGGTCTCCCTACCATCACTGTAGAAACAGACCATCGCCCACTAGTTTCCATCATCAAGAAAAACTTGAATGACATGACACCACGAATACAACGTTTCATGATGAAGATGCAGCCATATGATTTTCAGCTCATCTACACACCTGGAAAGCACTTGATACTGGCTGATGCACTCTCAAGAGCACCCATGGAAAACAGTGTCAGTGCTACTGAAGAGGATGTACAAAACCATGTGAATATGGTGTCAGCTGCACTTCCAGTGTCAGACATAAAATCACAACAAATCGCTGAGGAAACGGCAAAAGATGAAGAGTTGCAGCGTGTTATTACCAACATGCAGAATGGATGGCCTCCACGGTTCTTCCATGTTAGAGGTGAACTAAGTGTTGTAGATGGACTTTTACTGAAGCGAAACTGAATAGTCATTCCACAAACATTGAGGCAGGATATACTACAAAGAATCCATGAAGGTCATCTAGGGATTGAAAAGTGCAAGAGACGAGCATGCGACACTGTATACTGGCCTGGAATCAACAAAGACATTGACAACATGATTGGCAGATGTTCAACATGTCAAAAATACAGAAACAAACAAACCAAAGAACCCATGATATTGCCTGAAGTTCTTACTGCACCATGGCAGAAAGTGGGAATGGACTTGTTTTATTTGAACGGCAAAGAGTATGTTGTTGTAATTGACTACTATTCTAATTTCCCTGAAATGGCTTTGCTATCAAGCACATCATCAAACTGTGTGATCACGCATGTCAAATCTATATTTGCTAGACATGGTATACCGCATACTGTGGTGAGTGACAATGGACCATGTTTCAACAGTAAAGTGGCTTGTCACCCTCTGAACTACTGATGAACAGAAAGCTTCGTACTACACTACCAAGTATGTCTACACCAACGCAGAGTCAAAAAGTACAACGGAAGCTAAAGCAACAAAAGCTAAAGCAGAAGTCGTTTTATGACAAAGCAGCCAAATCGCTTCCACTACTATCACCAAGTGACACAGTGAGAATTGAAAGTCCTGATGGTTGAAGAAACATCACCACGATCATATACTGTGAGGAGTGAAGAAGGACAGATACTACGTCGCAATCGTCGCAGTTTGCTGAGGGTTCCAGAGACTGTTCCACACCAAGCAATAGCTGAGTCCGAGGTTTCATCTACACCCACTGACTGTGAAACAATGCCAATGCAGCACATGAATGAAGATGTGACTGACGATCCTGAACCTGTGTTGAGAAGATCCACAAGGCAGATCAAGAAACCTGTGAATGATGACTACGTGTATTATTGAACTCGTATAATATCAAACTGATTGACAAGCTAAAGAGTTAATGTTTTTAAAAAATATTTTAAATGTTTTCTAATACTGTGGTGCATGGATAGTTTTTGAAAAGATTGCATATTCATGTGGTCAAGATAGAAAAACAAGTTATTTGTTTAATACATGACATGGTATTAGCAATGGGTGCTTAGTTTAGAAAGGGGGATGTAATGATAGTGTTTGACCACATGGTGGTAGTAAGAGTCTACAAATGACTAGGAACCAATATATAGTATGTGTCAGGTAGGACTCTGGAGAGAAGTACACACCTTGTACGCACGAGTGTTGAAGTAGCGTTTGTAATATGTGATCTTGATTAAAAGACAGTTCTACAAGTCATCCAACGATGTGTTATTTAAAACAATAACATAACAATATTTTGTGTTTACAAAACCTTAAACTAAGCCTAAACTTGGAGTTTTTATATTTGTCAACAAAACGAGCGTGTATAGACACCTACTCCGCCATGTTGAATAGGGCGTGCTTCTTCTCTTCTTCTAGTTTCCTGGCCGGTTGCATTTAGAGCTTGCTTTGAAAGTGCAAATCGCCATCTACTGCATCGGAGTACATAACATCCGCTCAACATACAGTACGGTACTGTCAGTACTGTACATTACTACTATTCATTACATGTATAAACAATAAATTAATATTAATATATGTATATATTTTTAACTGTATATAGTATAAAAAAAACCATACATTCATACTCATTAACAATACTGTATATTCTATTACATTTTCTTGTGTCCTTGATATTTTATTATGTGTGCTACTATGGAGGGCGAAATGGGACAAAATTAGTATAAATAAACAAACCTTTGAATAATTACTTGAAAACGTCATTATTAATTGTAACTGGAATTAAATACGTGATTGAATAATTATTTTGACGGTAATTTAATTAATGTACAATTAAATTAAATTATTCTATCATTAAGTTTATTACTGACTAAGTAAATCATTATTTAATTAATTATTTTACGATTTATTTTATTATTGATTATATTGTTTCATGATTTAAATATTTTTTTAATGATTTAATTAATTGATGACACAAAGCTTATAGTAATTATTGAAATACTTTATTTAACTTTGTCCCATTTTCCCTTTGTTGGCGCCTCATGAATGTATTTGGTCCAACTGTCAGTGGGCAGGGCGAACACGAGTCCATTGATTGCAACTGGAAGTGCCGCCTAACCAATCAGATGTTAGAATCCGCCCACTGACTTTGATGGCTAAATTGATAGATAAAATGGGTCATGGTCTGCCGTCAGGGCCAACAAGGCCTTCTCTGCTGGCCTAACATACCCAGAAATCATGATCATAATTAAAGATGAAAGTAATTTTTAATTTACTTTCTCTAAATATCTAAAATTATTCACATTCTCTTCATGTTATATTAAGCTCCTTCCAGCGCAGTGCAGTTGTTTTTAGTTTATAGAGTTTTTATCCAATCAAAATTCAGCTAGCTTATGTTGCCATGCTGTACGAAATCTGCCACAGGCCTTCAGATTCAGCAATGCGGGTGTCCGTGCACTGTAAGTGAACGGGACATAGTGATAGACAGTTGCAATAGCCAATCAGATCACACGTTGCTGTCAGTGAGGCCTTCTCGATGGCCTAATGCAGCTAGTGATGTTATGAGCCAGGTATCATAAGAACTACATTACCCAGCATGCCACAGCAGTGAAGAGCATGTGCAGTAGCCCCGTTTAGGTTTAATGTAGACATGCCGGCAGCGCAATGTTTTTGATGAGCACGCTATGGAGTAAACTTTAAGAACTCAGCCAACACACCTCGTCTGCATCTTTTATGATTAGACAAGACAACACATATATTTGCAAGGCCATTTTCAAGAAGGATATTTAAAGAGAAACTACATCTTGTGAGACCATCTCGGCCAAGCTTCTGTATAGTATTTCTCCAGCGGTGGTCATGTGCATAGGTGGATTAATGAACGGGCCTACCGGGCCCAGGCCCAGGGGGCCAGAGGCCCCAAGGGGCCAGGCCAACTTGGCCCCGCGGCCGCGACGCATGCAAAACTACTTTTGCAAAAATAATAATCTTAGGCCCCAAGGGGCCAGGTCAACTTGGCCCCGCGGCCGCGACCCACAGAGGGCCAGAGGCCCCAAGGGGCCAGGCCAACATGGCCCCGCGGCCATGATCCATAGCCGGTCAGAGGCCCCAAGGGGCCAGGTCAACTTGGCCCCGCGGCCACGACCCACAGAGGGTCATAGGCCCCAAAGGGCCAGGCCAACTTGGCCCCACGGCTGCGACCCACAGAAGGCCAGAGGCCCCAAGGGGCCAGGTCAACTTGGCCCCGCGGCCACGATCCATAGAGGGTAAGAGGCCCCAACGGGCCAGGTCAACTTGGCCCCGCGGCCGCGACCCACAGAGGGCCTGAGGCCCCAAGGGGTCAGGCCAACTTGGCCCCGCGGCCACGATCCATAGAGGGCCAGAGGCCCCGAGGGGTCATGCCAACTTGGCCCCGATCCATAGAGGGTCAGAGGCCCCAAGGGGCCAGGCCAACTTGGCCCCGCGGCCACGATCCACAGAGGGCCAGAGGCTCTCAATCATTATTATCAAAGCTAATTCTCAAATTGGATCACACAACCTCACTCACATATTCTTTATCAATTATTAAAGGTTGTTTCTGAATTTTGATCACAGAACTTAATGCAAATATTCTTGATTGATTGGCAAAGCTCATTCTCAAATTTTGATTACACAACCTTACTCTGACAAATTATCATTATCAAAAAGCTCTATCTCGAATTTGGATCACAGAATCTCACTCAAGTATTCTTAGCTGTGCCCCTCCCCCATCGAGTCTTTCATAAACCGGTCTGTTCTTTTAGAATCTCCTCATTTGGTACTTTGAACTCGTGAGTGACTGCTCAAAATTTGGTTTCCTTTCCCTCAGTTCAGACTCAGAGATAATTTGAAATCATTCCACAAGAAGTTTAACGCGCGCACACACACGACACACACACACTTGAGTTGAGCATTACTTGGAAATTCTTATATTTTCCATTTTGCTGTTATTATCAGCATCTTCCCATTTTGTCCTTTTCTTTCAAAAAAGTTTACAGTCTGACATTTGTCACTGCTGTCAGTTAATAACTTTTTGGTCTTTGACCCATTTTGTCATTTTCTCGATTCGATCGTCACTGACCACTCTCTCCTGTCTGGCAGACATCGTTGCTGCCATCATAGCCAGCAAGCTGCCTGCAGATAGCAACATTTTGGTGTCCTTTGTGAAAATATTTAGAAAGTAGACAAAAGTACACAAAGTTGTACAACTATTATCTTTATGATCTTTTTTTTTGTTTGTTTGTTTCTCTGTTACTGTGTGTGGCCAATTAAGCGACTTTTGGCCATACCTGGCTGGTGACATTTAGCGACTTTCTGGTTGTTGTTAAAATTAATAATAGCAACAGTTCTCTTCATCTTAATGCAATTTATTGTGTCTGTCTCTCCACATTTTGCCATTAGGTACTTTGAGCTCTTGTTGGTCAGTCACTCTAAGGTACATCATAGCTAGCAAGCTGCCTGCAGATAGCGACATTTTTGTGTCCTTTGAGAAATATTAAGAAAGAAGACAAAAGCACAAGACATTGTACGATTACTATCTTTTTAAAAATTATTTGTTTCACTGTCAGTGTGATTGAGCGACTTTACCGCTAGATTTCACGTCTTTTGGCCATACCTGGCTAGCGACTGAAAACATCATTTAGCGACTTTTTGGTTGTGAAGATAAGTGGTAAAAGCAGATCTGCCTGTTGGTCTTCCCACATTTTGCCATTTGGTACTTTGCACTCTTGTTGGTCACTCCAAGGCATTTGTCCCTGCCTTCAGCTAGTCACTTGGCTCTTTTGGAATTTATTTCACTGTAATTGGCTCTTTCTTTCTCCTCAGTACAAATCAGTCTGTTCCCTTGCCATTCATCACTGACCACTCCGCTCTCCTGTCTGTCAGACATTGTTGCTGCATGCAGATAGCTTGGGGTCCTTAGTGAAAATATCAGAAGAGAAAAGTACACAATTATCTTAATCATCTTTTTTTATTCACTGTCAGTCCTTCAGTGAGTCCCAGTGTGTTGGCGATTAAGCAACGTTGGCATTCGATTTAGAGACTTTTGGCCATACATGACTGGCGACTCAAAACGTCATCTAGTGACTTTCGCTGTCTGAGTTTAGCATTGATTGGAAATCTGTTATCAGTTCTTATAGAAATCAGCTGATTTCTGCTTTTGACTGTTAATGCTAGATAGCTAGTTTTGAAAATTGCATCACTCACACACACACACACACACACACACACACACACACACACACACACACACACACACACACACACACACACACACACACACACACACACACACACACACACACACACACACACACACACACACACACACATAGTTGGTTAAGCTGTTGTGATAGGCAAAGAGCCAATGTGCACAGAAAGAAGGGAAATATGGATCATAAACGTCTAAGTGGAGGAGCTAGGAAAAAAATTCAGCAAGAAAAGAAAAAAAAGGAATCAGTTTTACTTGAGAGTGTTCCAAATATCTCCAGCTTCTTCATTACAAAGACATCTGCTGAAAGCAATTCTATAAATGCTACTGCAAATTCAGCTAAGGTTAGCAATGCACCTGAGCTAGCATGTAGCTCCCAAGATCCTGAGACCACTACAAGTGTACGCACTGAACCAAATGCTTCGGATGCTAATGATTCAACCAACTCAGCAGTAGCCAGTTGCTCGGATGAATGTGAGGTCACTGCACCTCTGGACAGCATAGAAAATGAGTTGAATCTTTCTTCAACACCATCTACAGTGACAACTCTACCTAGTGATCCCGCTAAATGGGCTGATACCCTCACTGAGTCAATGAAGGAAGTTCTTATTCAAAGAGGTGCAAAATCATTTCACAACCGTCACAGCTATTATCCAGCTTCTGTGAGGAACAGTGGGCTAGGAGGCAAAACCCGATGCCTAAACAATGAACATTTTACTTCACACTTGCCCAATGGACAACGAGTACAAAGAGAGTGGATGATGTACTCTCCCTCTACTGGTAATGTTTACTGCTTTGCATGCAAACTGTTTTCCCCAAAAACGCATTCTTTTGTGACAGGCTATTGTGATTGGAAACACTCAGAAAGATTTGGTGAACATGAGCGAAGTGCTGAGCACATAACCTGCATGCAAGCAGTCTTGAACCGCGCCACAGGTGCCACAGTTGATGCAGACCTGTTCAAACAGTTTCAGGCAGAGAGCAGCTATTGGAGGCAGGTGTTACAAAGAGTTGTTGCAGTCATTAAATTCCTTGCAGAAAGGGGCCTTGCATTTAGGGGTAAAAATGAATCATTAGGGTCTCCTCTCAATGGGAACTACCTTGGTATTCTGGAGGTCCTGGCTGAATTTGATCCCTTTCTAAAGGATCACATCAGAAAGTTTGGGCAGATGGGTCGAGGTAATACCTCATATCTGTCCTCCACCATTTGTGAGGAATTCATTGAATTGATGGGTGCAAAAACCAAACAGGCTATAGCAGATGAACTGCAAGCAAGCAAATACTACTCTATCATTGTGGATTCAACCCCAGATTTATCTCATGTGGACCAATTGACATTCATATTCCGTTTTGTTAGCAAAGAGGGCAGTGTTGTTGAACGCTTTGTGGGTTTTGAGCCCATTACTAGCCATACAGGTGAAAGTTTGGCTAACTGTGTCATGTCTGTGTTGGAAAATCTAGGGTTAGAGCTGTCAAATTGCAGGGAGCAGGCTTATGATAATGCCAGCAACATGTCAGGGAGGTATAATGGGTTGCAGGCTCACTTAAAGAAAAGCAACCCATTAATACACTATATTCCATGTGCAGCTCACTCTTTGAATTTGGTGGGAGTCAACAGCATTGACAGATGTGGAAATGAAGTCTCTAAGTATTTTGACTTGATTCAGTCTATTTACAACTTCACAACTGCATCCACACACCGATGGGACAGGGTATTTGGCAATTCCAACATAGATCTCACACTTAAAGCTTTATCCAACACGCGTTGGAGTTGCCGTGCAGAATCTACCAAAGCACTGTGGCAGAACTACAGTAAAATAAGAGCAGCACTACAGGGTATTTCCACTGATGACACAGAGAAACGAGACACACAAACTGAAGCTGACAGTCTAGTGCGGAAGCTGGATTCACTTGAGATGGCCTTCATGGCAGGCTTTTGGGACACTGTTCTGTCCAGATTTCAGGCCACAAGTCTGCAACTTCAAAAAGCAGACATGGACCTTGGTACAGCAGTTAGATTGCTGGAATCTCTGCGCACCTTTGTTCTCTCCCAAAGAGATCTATTTGATCATTTTGAGCAGAAAGTCTTAAACATGTTGGGTGGCACCCCATCTTACAGGGCTGAACGGACGAAGAAACGTAAAAAGTTTGCTGATGAATCAGCATCCCCAGATGTTGTGCTTGAGGGAAGGCAACTGTTTCAAATAGAGACATTTATTGCCTCTATTGATCAACTGAGTTCAAGCCTTAATCACCGTCTGGAGGCCTACAAACATCTGAACAATTTGTTCAGTGTCCTTTTCTCTTTGGATACAGAGTCCAATGCTTCAGTCCTTCACAAGGCCAAGATTCTCACTGAATCATACTCATCTGACCTCAATGAAAGTCTTGGACAGGAGCTTATACAGTTCAAATCTTTTATACAGCTCAACAACACTGATGAGGAGAGGACCCCTTCAGGACTGCTCAAAACAATAATACATTTTGGACTACAGCCTACGTTTCCTAATACATACATTGCACTACAGATTTTTCTCACTCTACCGCTCAGTAACTGTGAGGGAGAACGCTCATTCTCTCTTTTGTCAAGAGTCAAAAATGAGCTGCGCACAAGAATGACTCAGAAAAGATTAAATGCGTTATCTCTAATGGCAATTGAGAGTGAGCTGACAAGAGAGTTGGACTTCAATGATGTGGTGGATGATTTTGCGAAATTGAAAGCACGAAAGAAACCCCTTGCTTAAAGGTGCACTGTGTAAGATTTTTAGGTTGTTATTTCCAGAATTCACCCATTCACTAATGTTAGGCTACCTGTTTTCATGAATACTTACCACCACCATAAAATTCTAAGTATCCATTATGACTGGGAGAATTGCACTTTCGCCATTTCTGGGAACTGTCTGTCACCTGGATTCTGAAGATAGGATTGACTTTAGGCAGAAGCTTGGTGCTTTCTCTGGCAAACTGAACCTCAAGCTTCATTCTCTGCAACTTTGCATTCTTGTTCAGACTTTCATCGACAAGGAACTTTTCAACTTCCCCACTATCGTGAAGGGGCCACCAAAAGATTTCAGTGTGTCCAGCATGTCTAGTCTCTTCTTCTCCTGTCTTTGAGCCATCTCTTGTTTCTCGTCAGCCCAACTCTCGAATTTTGCCTTCATGAGTTTACTCCAGTTGAGTTCAACCTCTCTTTTTGCTTGTGCTGCTGCCTTGAAACCTCTGAAGCTCCTGGCTCTTCTGTAAAATTATTGACCTATTGACTGCGTTCAGTGTGCCCAACTTCTTCAGTCTGTAGTCCACCTTTCCACATTGTCTCTCCATCCCAATGTTGTGCACAGGGGTGCCATCAATGTTACTAGCCTGTTCACTGACAGGGTCCATTGGGAAGGTCTCCTCATCCATCCCATAGTCCATCCTCTGCCTGGCCAGGACAGTCTTCAGATGGGGCAGCATGAGATCTGTCAGCTGCTTCACTTCATCCAAGTATTCGGCAGCCACGTCTGACACTGAGTTCAGGACATGTCCAGTGCCTGTCCAGCCACTATAGCATTCTTGCTGTCTACATCCAGATCCACCATGAAACTCTGTAGCACTTGCTCCATCTTCATATCGGCCTCCGCCAACCGCATCACTTTATTCATGGCACTGCTGAAGCCCAGTGTAGTGTGGGTGCCACAAAAGATCTGCCCTGCTGGTTTTTCCAAGTTGTTCATCTCTGCCAACAGCTTTGAAAAGCCTTTGTTGTGCTCTGTGCTGTCAGTCATATGTGCATCTACAAGTTTATAAACATCCTCCACATTGACTCCTCTGACCGACGCCAGTATTTCGAACCCCATATCCACTTGCATTTCTATGTCCTCAGTGGTAAGACAGGCAGAGGAAATGGGCTATCTTGACCTGCATGCAGCCCTTGTACCATGAACTGGCCTACACCTTTCTTTGTGGTGCTCTCCGATGCATGTGTTATCATTTTACCTTTCTCCTTCTCCTCCTCAAGCTTTCCCACAAAATAGATACAGACTTTGAGCCTCAATTTGCTGCACAGCTGCCGTTATGCCAAAGTGTTTTCCTAAGATATTATTTTATTTTTAATGATAGAAGGGAGGAAAAGGGGGCAAAAATCATGTCCAATTTAGTTTTTTGGGTGGGGTGGGGGGTTTATTTCATGATAGGTACCAACTTCCAATACATAATATCTCTCAAATGACCCAATGCACCATCACTGAAGTGGGCGTAATCATTTTCCAAATTTTTTATTTTTAGGCCATTTATCCCCTCCCCCTACCTGTGTCTGTGTGAAACCTGTGCTTGTGGCCTAGTGGTTAGAGTGTCCGCCCTGAGATCGGTAGGTTGTGAGTTCAAACCCCGGCCGAGTCATACCAAAGACTATAAAAATGGGACCCATTACCTCCCTGCTTGGCACTCAGCATCAAGGGTTGGAATTGGGGGTTTAAATCACCAAAATGATTCCCGGGCGCGGCCACCGCTGCTGCCCACTGCTCCCCTCACCTCCCAGGGGGTGATCAAGGGTGATGGGTCAAATGCAGAGAATAATCTCGCCACACCTAGTGTGTGTGTGACAATCATTGGTACTTTAACTTTAACTTTTGTCTGTGTGGTATACCTAATAGTGTGTGTGCAGTATGTGCACTCTTCTGTACAGTACAGTGTGCATGTCTGTTCACAGTATACAGTATTTCTTGCATAGTGCGTGCGTGTGTGTGCGCGTGCACGCGCGGGGTTGAGGGGCCAAGACCATGTCAGGCCCAGGGGGCCAAAATTTCTTAATCCGCCCCTGGTCATGTGGTGACATAAATGATGGTATTTTGAGAGGTAATCATTGAAGTCGGACATCACTGAAGGCCTAGGTGGGAAACGCATAGCCCCCACTGGTCAAATGAGACAAAATGAAAAAGTAAACGTGTCATTAATTAATTAAATTAATTGAATCATGAAATAATTAAATCAACAATTAAATTATACATGAATTTGATAATTAATTAAATGATTACAGATTTAAATGTCATTTTGCATAAAATCAATTAATGACACATAAAACACATGTATCTATTTATTTCCAATTATAATAAATTAATGACACATTTAAGTTGTAATTTTTTTTAAATATGTTTTGCTCCTTAAATTAATCTGGCTGTCATTTCTAATAATATCAGTTATTTTTGAGTAGTCAGTAGATAACTAACTGTACTTGGGACGCCCCCTTTCCAATATGCCGCGTGTGATGTCATCTACAGAACTGGAGTTGTCACAGTTCAATTAAATGCAGAACAGAGGAACCCAAGGATGCAGATGGACTGTGAGTAAAACAGTTCTTTATATAAAGAAAAAGTACTCACAACAATGAGGACATAACAAAAAGCGACGGTGCGAAAAAAAGAACACAAAATGAGCACCGTGAAAAAAGGGCAAAAGCTAATACAGAAAAATAACTAAACTTGGGTCGGAGTTGCAAGACGTGCAAACTACCATAGTACGCTAAGCTGGATGGCACTGGAAATAGCCAAGAAGGTAAGTAGCAAAAATGGTGGTAGCGGCGGTGTATATTGTAGCGTCCCGGAAGAGTTAGTGCTGCAAGGGGTTTTGGGTATGTTGTGTTTATGTTGTGTCACGGTGCGGATGTTCTCCCGAAATGTGTTTGTCATTCTTGTTTGGTGTGGGTTCACAGTGTGGCGCATATTTGTAACAGTGTTAAAGTTGTTTATACGGCCACCCTCAGTGTGACCTGTATGGATGATGATCAAGTATGTTTTGCATTCACTTATGTGTGTTAAAGCCGCATATATTATGTGACTGGGCCGGCACGCTGTTTGTCTGGAGTAAAGGCGGACATGACGACAGGTTGTAGAGGACGCTAAAGGCAGTGCCTTTAAGGCACGCCCCCAATATTGTTGTTCGGGTGGAAATCAGGAGAATGGTTGCCCTGGGATATTTTCGGGAGGGGCACTGAAATTTGGGACTCTCCCGGGAAAATCGGGAGGGTTGGCAAGAATGCTCACAACTCCGCCCACAAGGAAACACAGGAACTCTAAGAGGAAGACAAAAAGTAAGAACCAGGTGCTGCACCAACAAAGGAAAACTGAACATACAAACCACAAGGTGGCAGCAGGCGGTGACAGGAACACATTCTCCCGCATAGACAGTGTAGATAAAGGCATATAAAACAATTATTTTGATCACTTAATTGCATGTTTTTGTCACCCTGGTCCATGATTACTTCAACACACCCGAGAGGGACAAAGGGTAGAAAATGGATAGATGGATGGATGATATGATTAACATTACAGGCAAATAAGGAATATAAAATAATCTCCATTTCCGGACTTTCATGCTCTTCCATAGACATCATAGCCTGTGTTTTAAACTCATGTTCTTTCAACATTTCCTCAGGCATCTTGAGGAAAAAATCAGTAGAAGAGGATGCAAAATCGAATACTAGCGTATTACCTTCTTTTTCTCTAATTTTTCTCATTCTTTCTCCACTTTTCTGCAGGTTCTGGCTCAGTCATTCTCCCCATTTCATTTCAATCCTCAAATAACACGTTTTTTTAGTTTTTGTTTCACTCAAAAATAGGGCTCTACTACCACCTAGAACAATTCAGAGCTTTTGACCATGAAAAGTTTAGTGACCATTCAGTAAAATTGACAAAAGATTACAACAATGACAAAAACTTGAAATGTCACAACATCATACAGTGCATGGATGTGGAGCTATCTTTAAGCATTTAAACAAAGCAGGAAAAGGGAAAACAAAAATAATAAAATAAAATAAGCGGAAGGAGATGGATGGATGGATGGAAAACTACAATCTTGAGATTTTATCCTGAAGATGCAAACAGTGTCATTCCAGAGTCATCAGTGCTGCTGCCCTTCTTTTTGTTTCTGGACTTAAACTCATTCTGGATTTCCAGGAAGGTTTTGTTCTTAGTCTCAGGGATAAAAAAGAAGATGTAAATCGCCACCATAGTGCATATTCCCATAAACACCAGGAAGCAGTACTGCTGCAGATGGATCTGTGGAAACAAAGCACAACACTCTTTCTTTTTTCCGCTGACACAAATTGTTGTGTGTTGGTTTTATGTTAAGCTTTCATCAGTGGTTAGCTTCTTTGTACAAAAAATAACTCAAAAAAGTATTGTGTAAACAATTTCAATAGAATGTGCATGTGAACTGCAATGTGAACGGAAGTGCTAAAAGTTAGCACGCTAGCCAGATCAGTCAAGTAACAAAATATGACTATAGATGTACAGTATACCTGCAAAATGAGCTACAAAAGCTAGCTTGAAACATTAGCAAGATAACATGCTAATGTTAGCATGCCAACAGTTAGCATACGTCAAGTACCACACTGTATATTGTATTCAGTGGAAAATCGATTTACAAACCCCTTTTCGTTTTACGTACCGCAGGCCAAATGAAAATATGCTAAGGTGTACAAATCATGTCTTGTACTAACGTTTCATCCACCCATTGAGTGCCTGCATGAATTGATTACGTGGACCCCGACTTAAACAAGTTGGAAAGCTTATTCGGGTGTTACCATTTAGTGGTCAATTGTACGGAATATGTACTGAACTGTGCAATCTACTAATAAAAGTTTCAATCAATCAATCAATGCAGAGGAGCCATTTTGTGCCCGGCAGCACATCCATTGTGAGCGGGCTAATCGATCTCCGGTCCTCACCGCTTATTCAGTCAATAAAGTGCTGCTGTTAGCTAAGGTGCTACTTTGTGTACTTTTTAAGTGTTTTTTAAGACCATGTACAACATTCTTCTAGTGTCACTAGCTCAATATTAGTCCAAAGAAAGCAATGGACAAGTAATGTGTGGTTTCAGACAGTCAGGAAGTATCCACAGCGTTGTCGACATTATCTCGTCCTCCTTTCTGCTGCCCACAAAGAAGATTAACCAAAAAGGTAAAGTGGATTTTACTTTTTTACTCCTAATTATTGTAGCCACCTGGCTGTTAACGTTAAGGAGTGATGTGATTTGAAACTGTGAGTGCACCACAGGGCTAGTGACAATGTGTGTGTGCGCAGTTCAGCAAGTTGTTGTTTTGACTTAAGTTAAAGTTAAAGTACCAATTGTCACACACACACTAGGTGTGGTGAAATGTGTCCTCTGCATTTGACCCATCCGCTTGTTCACCCCCTGGGAGGTGAGGAGAAAAATGAGCAGCAGCGGTGCCGTGCCCGGGAATCATTTTTAGTGATTTAACCCCCAATTCCAACCCTTGATGCTGAGTGCCAAGCAGGGAGGTAATTGGGTCCCATTTTTATAGTCTTTGGTATGACTCGGCCAGGGTTTGAACTCACAACCTACCAATCTCAGGACAGACACTCTAACCACTAGGCCACTGAGTAGGTTTGTAGACTTTATTATTAAATAGAAAGTTGATCCATCACTTACCGGTACTTGTTATGTTAGTTTGAAAAACAGTACCGTAGAGCACTTTATTTTGTGTTCAAAGTGTACAAACCTTAACTAAAATAAGGACTTTTGTTGAGGGCTGGACCCAATATTCCTGTTTACATTCTTTCTTAAGAATACATTTGCTTCAATATACAGTACAAACCAGAGGTGGGACCAAGTCATTGTTTTGCAAGTCACAAGTAACTCTCAAGTCTTTGCCCTCAATTCTCGAGTCAAGTCCCGAGTCAAGACAGGCAAGTCCTGAGTCAAGTCCAAAGTCAAGTGAGTTTTGAGTCCTTTCAAGTCCTTTTAACCACAGACTAATGTATTTACACAGATTGTGTATGCTTTTAAAACGCTGTATTTATTTATTAAAACAAGTGCATTTGAAATTGCAGGGAAAAAAATAGTGCTGACATTGCACTTCATAATATTACTATTAGCCAGTCATTTTAAACATTTAACTCATTTCTTTACAGAATAAACACATTTGAAAAAACAAGTGCAACTGTACTTATTTGCACAAAAGTGTTAACATTGTATTTCCATGGCATATTGCATTGTAACTAGTTCCACAGCAGTTTCTATCCTGTTCTTACCTTATCTCATTGATCTTATCTCATACTGTATGTGTTTTTATGTGTGCGTACACATGAAAAACATAACAAATACATGAACATAACAATGAACAGAGTTGTACTTTTTAGATGTCAGGGCCCTATGTAATATGTACACATATTCTTAATATAGTATACATTTTAACTGACCTTTATTTGACTATGTTTGTCTTTTTGTAGGTGGCTAAAATACGCGGTGCTGCTGACCACCGTCTAACGTTACATTACTGTGTGTGATACATTGACTAACGTAACGTTATGTGTAGGTACCTCATGCAACCCTGCTTAAAAAAAATCACTTCACAAAAAGTATGAATAAGGTAGCGAACTGCAGTGGACGCAACAGATTGCCGTGTTTGCAATGACGTTATAACCAGAGACATCTTATAAGTAGACGCAGCATTGGCTGCTGTGACGCGAGCAATTTGGCCGCCATCTTGAAGTGGTGATGAGGAGCCGGCGAGCAGCCTAAACTGACAGTTGACACGTAAAAAACAAAGATGCCGGGCTGGTGTTCAGCGTTTTCCTGCTCATGAGCGGACTGTTGAAAATAGGAATCGGGGGATTACTTTTCACAAGTAAGATTTAACATTAACGTACTATTGGTTATATTTTGTGAAAATACTATTACCACCGAGTTGAGAAAGAGCAAAGATCTTCAATATTTGTATGTGGAAAATCACAAATCTTCTGGGGTAGGATGACGCCCCTACAGGGGTTTGGTTTACAAACTTTCAGCCCCACCTAAAACAAAATTCACCAGCCGCCACTGATTATGATGCATTTTCATTTTAGGCAAAATATAAGACAATACTTTCTTAACAGTATAATTGTAACCAGGAATAAGTCTTCAAGTAACAATATTCAAATACTAACATTGTTGGGTAAGACAGAATTTGGTTTTATTCTGAATCCAGTGAAACAGATTGGTGGTTTTAGCTGATACAAAGACTTTCAGGTGTTTATATATGTTTATGTATAAGTATTTGGCAGACGCTTTTAACCAAAGCGACATATATAAAAAATACATATAAAACAACCACTGTAAACATTATCATTTAAGGGAAGAATGTAATACAAAATATCAATACAAAGTGTCAAGACAGAATAAACTCTCTGCTGCTGCAGCAACAGAGATACAGTCTATAGGTCCCTAAGATATATAGATATCTAATGTATTCATACATTGTTTATGTAGGATATACGCATGTATATATAACCTAATCATATTGTTTCTTGAACTTAAAAATAGCTGGCCGTTTTTTTCCCCCTTCTCTGGGATTATATTCCCAGTTTTGATCTCGGACGTCTGGTCATGTATAGCATATAAGAATATTCAATTACTGTTAAGCAAACTATGAAAAATAAAACACGGCAAAACATGTGTCCTTTATCATAGCTACACGTATGACAAAAAAACGCCTGAAAATCAGTGGTATTCAGTGAGGTAAAATGAATTAAATGACAGTTCATTGCTCCTGCCAAATGAATTGCACTGAGTAGAGCGGATCACCACTCCAAGATGGCGGCCCCGCGTCTCGTCAGCGCCAGTAGGCAGTAGCGCTCCATGCTGCGTACCCTTAGAAGATGTCTATGGTTATAACGTTAGCAGTGAGTTTACAGCCTCACTGATTTAACTACACAGCAAATAAAAGTCACGTTACTTAGCCAATAAATGTTAGCTTACATTCAAAACTTACCCTTCTTTGTGCATCTTCAAATGTCGAACGAAGTTGGAAGTTGTTTTGTCTCCGTCTGTAATATTCAAACTGCATGTTTAACATACTGCAATTCGTTTTTAGTTGACCAAGTCGTAGTTTTTATACCCGAATGAAACCAACTTTGGCATAATTTTTCCTTACTGGTGCGTTGTTTGACAACTCTTGTAAGTGGTTGTCCTGCAATTTGTTTGGATGAATGCTGTGGAATGAAAACAACGTGGATCTAATTTGATTGGCTGTTGTACTGAGAGCACACACGCTGAAGGCAGCACACATGCGGATAGATAGACCGACACGTACAAAATGAAAGATACGGAGTGCTCCTGAATAACTTTTTAATCTTTGGGTTTTGGGGAAAGTTGCAAGTCATGTCAAGTCAAAAGGCTCAAGTCCAAGTGAAGTCACAAGTCATTGATGTTAAAGTCTAACTAAGTCAGGTTGCAAGTCTCTTTACATTTTGTCAAGTCGTGTCTAACGTCATCAAATTCATGACTCGAGTCTGACTCGAGTCCAAGTCATGTGACTCGAGTCCACACCTCTGGTACAAACTGTTTTATTTATGAACCCTGTCCACGAACCATTTCTACTGCTTGCCCCTCTCCAGTTAGATAAAGTGAGGTTCCATTGTACCTGCAAAAAAAGTTCAAAAAGATTGTATGCTATAGCGTTAGCATGCTAATATGGTAATGTTAGCATGCTAGCAATTGACTAATATTAGCAGGGAGCATTTGGACTTCATAAAGGTTTAAATTGGTTGAGAAATGTGGACGTACAGTAGGGAGGGGATTCATATGGCCCCACTCCTGGGTGGATCTCGCATGAGAGGAAGAGCGGAGTTAATAATTTTGCAAAGCAGTCTGCTGAACGTGATGGACAGTGCCACTCTACATAACAACTGACGCTGTGGTCAAAGTTAGAATTGCCACTTATCACATTTTTGTTATGTTTAGACTAAGGGGAGGTGACGGCAAACAGACACCAGGGGGCGGTATATACAATTATTTATTATATATATAGTGAATATATATATATATATAAATAATAATAAACAATACTACTGAACTAAGGAAATGGAGTGTGAACTAGAATACAAGAGTGTGTGGTGTAAGACTATGTGTGTAGTTAGCTGAAGTGTGTTACCAAGTGTTGACGAGAGCAAACGAGACAGTACATGAATCAGGCAGGTGATCCGGGGCGAGAGAGAGGCGTCAAAGTCCAGGGGCAAGCGCGGAGTCAAGGAAACGAGGGAGGCAGTCAAAACCCAGGGCAACGGAAGGTAAACACTGCAGAGGCACGGGAGAACAAACAAGGATGTAAGACACGAGGGAAACATGCAGAGAGAGAGAGAACATAAGCCTTACGGTACACCATGAGAAAACTATGTTCCCGCCTCGATCCTAGGGTCCACTGGTCTTTTAACCAGCTCGCCCTCATCAGTTCCAGGTGTGCAGATTGCCGGTGAGTGATTGCACCTGGTGGCTGCTGCAAGGAGGGGACGCGCGTGGTGCGTCCCTGGATGTGCGCACCCGTGGGCGTGTCCCGAGGTGCGCACAGACGGATGAGCGGCGTTTGCAGGAGCCTGAGCCGTAACAGTACCCCCCTCCTTATGGACAGCTCCCAGATGTCCTACCACAAAAGGCACAGGAACAAAAGTCAAGGGAGGGCGGAGGGGTGAACTGGTGGTGGGTCGCCGTTCCAAATGTCCCCGAATCCACTGAGGACGAGTCTGGTGGCGGCGCCGAGTAGAACGCCGCTGAGGCCGGCGAGGCGGGCGACCAAGGAACGGCCACCATCTTGGCCGTCGGGAAGGCAGACGCGAGTGACGCAATGGTGCGTCTCGCCGGAAACGAGGAGGAGACGTCTGAGGCGTGGAAGCAGCAGCGGAAGTAGTCATCGGCGTGGAAGCAGCAGCGGAAGTCATCGGCGTGGAAGCAGCAGCGGAAGTCATCGGCGTGGAAGCAGCAGCGGAAGTCATCGGAGTGGAAGCAGCGGACGTCAAATCCGGAGACGAGGAGGGCAGCTGAGGAGCTGACCGAGGTGCTGAAGTCGGCGGAGCAGGCCGAGGTGCTGAAGTCGGCGGAGCAGGCCGAGGTGCTGAAGTCGGCGGAGCAGGCCGAGGTGCTGAAGTCGGCGGAGCAGGCCGAGGGGCGAAGGTTGGCGGAGCAGGCCGAGGGGCGAAGGTCGGCGATGCTGGCCGAGGGGCGAAGGTCGGCGCTGCTGACCGAGGGGCGAAGGTCGGGGCCAGCCTGGGAGCTGATGGAGACGCGGGGGCCAGCCTGGGAGCTGGTGGAGACACGGGAGCCAGCCTGGGAGCTGGTGGAGACGCGGGGGCCAGCCTGGAAGCTGGTGCTAGCTCGGGGACAGGTGCTAGCTCGGAAGCTAGCTCGGGGACAGGTGCTAGCTCGGAGGCTAGCTCGGGGACAAGTGCTAGCTCGGAGGCTAGCTCGGAGACAGGTGCTAGCTCGGACGCTAGCTCGGGGACAGGTGCTAGCTCGGACGCTAGCTCGGGGACTGGTGCTAGCTCGGACGCTAGCTCGGGGACAGGTGCTAGCTCGGACGCTAGCTCGAGGACAGGTGCTAGCTCGGACGCCAGCTCGGGGATAGGTGCTAGCTCGGACGCTAGCCCGGGGACTGGTGCTAGCTCGGACGCTAGCCTGGGGACTGGTGCTAGCTCGGAAGCTAGCCTGGGGACTGGTGCTAGCTCGGACGCTAGCCTGGGGACTGGTCCTAGCTCGGACGCTAGCCTGGGGACTGGTGCTAGCTCGGACTCTAGCCTGGGGACTGGTGCTAGCTCGGACGCTAGCCTGGGGACTGGTGCTAGCTCGGACGCTAGCTTGGGAACTGGTGCTAGCTCGGAGGCTAGCCAGGGGACTGGTGGCTGCGGCTGGGAAAAGCGGAAGACAGGTGGATTTAGTCTGGCAGGGGTTAGCCTGAATTGGTGCAGCTGCGCCGCCCCATCAGCACAGCCACCAGTACTATCCCCCCCCCCCCTCCGAAAGCGGATGCCAGACGCTTCTTGCTGGCTGAGGAACAGTCACTAAGGGTGGGAGGAGGGTGTCCAGGTGACGAGAAAATTCCTCCTTGCTCATATTGCTACTGAACATGACTTTCCATGACAGCTCGGCAGGACAAGACATCTCCGGTGTGGAGCGGAAAAAAAAAAGACATGGTGAATGGGGCAAGAGGAGGAAAAAACAATTTCACAGGGGGCGGAACGAAAGTCACTAGGGGCGGGGCTAAGGAACTGTGCCGTCAGGTCCTTAATAATTTTGGCGGGAACTTACTGTTATGGTTTGCTAAAGGGGAGGTGGCGGCAAACAGACACCAGGGGGCGGTATATACAATTATTTATTATATATATAGTCAATATATATATATAAATAATAATAAACAATACTACTGAACTAAGGAAATGGAGTGTGAACTAGAATACAAGAGTGTGTGGTGTAAGACTATGTGTGTAGTTAGCTGAAGTGTGTTACCAAGTGTTGACGAGAGCAAACGAGGCAGTACATGAGGCAGGCAGGTGATCCGGGGCGAGAGAGAGGCGTCAAAGTCCAGGGGCAAGCGAGGAGTCAAGGAAACGAGGGAGGCAGTCAAAATCCAGGGCAACGGAAGGTAAACACTGCGGAGGCACGGGAGAACAAACAAGGATGTAAGACACGAGGGAAAACACGCAGAGAGAGAGAGAACATAAGCCTTACGGTACACCATGAGAAAACTAAGTTCCCGCCCCGATCCTAGGGTCCACTGGTCTTTTAACCAGCTCGCCCTCATCAGTTCCAGGTGTGCAGATTGCCGGTGAGTGATTGCAGCTGGTGACTGCTGGATGTGCGCACAGACGGATGAGCGGCGTTGGCAGGAGCCTGAGCCGTAACAATTTTAAGATATTCAACACTCGACTGCCCCCCCCCCCAAATCGTCACGTTTCATGTGTCAGATAAAATGGGGCCATATGAATTACTTTCCTACTAACACTTTTTTAACAAAGGATAATGTTACACGACCAGTCTGGTTGCGCCAAACACTAAATCTATCAAAGCATTCATTAAAGTTGAACAAAAATAATACAACAAGAGAAGTATCTCCACGCTCTTCTTTTGAAAAGTCGTTCTCTACAGAAGATACGGGCATATAAGTCAACAATATTATTTGCTCATGGGGCAGGACAGGACATGACAACAAAAAAAAAGAGAGCGAGATCAAATGTTACGAAAATTGAGAATTATGGGAAAACAGGAATTTTTGTAACTCTGAAAATTCTTGATTTGAACGTCCAGCATGTGTGTTTATGGTGAAATGGTTTGAATCGGTTGAGAAATGTAGGAAATGTGGAAGTTTAAAAAGTTGCCCATTTTCATCAACTGCGATGAGGTGGCGACTTGTCCAGGGTGTACCCCCCCTTCTGCCCGATTGTAGCTGAGATAGGCTCCAGCGCCCCCTGCGACCCCAAAGGGAATAAGCGGTAGAAAATGGATGGATGGATATATTAATGTTGTTCCCCTAGGGGAAACTGGGTAACACATGGCACACTGACAAAGCTTAACCTATTGTTACTATAACAATCTACAAGGTTAATTGAGTTTGCTTCTTTTTCTTCCCCTCCATTTATTTGCTTTCTTTTGTATTTCATGTTATCATTACATGTACAGTATGTATTGTTGCATATAAAACAATTGTATTGTTGATAATAGAAGTAATTATTGTTATTATTCATTATCAATAGTGCTATTTCTATTGGTATTTGTATTACTCCATTTGTACTGTAATAATGTTCATTGTCATTTCCGTGTTATTAATATTTACTTCACTAACTGCTTCTTTGCAATCACTTTTACCATCATATTTGTACATATCGTATTCGCTAATGCTGTTCTGTTGTTGTTGTTGTTGTTGTTATTGTTGTGTTGGTTGTTGTTGTCTCTTTGTCTTATCCCCCTGTTGTCCCTGCAATTTCCCCCCTCTGTCTTCCTTTTTTTCCTCTTTCTATCCCCTTCTGCTCCGGCCCGGCTGCACCAAATAATAATATAAATCCATTTAATAAAGTCAAATACAAATAAGGCAACAAGATAAATATCCTACACTATCCTCCACTTCTCTTTTATAAAGTAAATCTGTACAGAAAATATGGGCATCTACATCAACAATATGATTTGCCTGAGTAGCTGGACAGGACAAAAAATAAATAGATAAATAAAAAATACAATAAAATAAAAAGTTGCCCAATCATTTCGAATAGGAACAAATGTCAGAGAAAACGTGGAATTCCTGGAAATTGACATTTTTGGAGAATAAAACAATGTGTGAGATGAATGTTATGTTACTTTGCAGCTTTCACACAATAGAATGTTTATATTCATAAGAGTTGGACATAAGAGTTTCCTCAAAATCATGTTGCCTATACTGTACTCACCACAATAAAAGGGAAGATCATGCTGATTAAAAACAAGCTGGTCCAGTTTATGGAACCTGCAATCATGTAAGCTGCAGGCCGTGAGTTTTGTGTGAACAGTTCCACGGTCAAGATGTTAGTCACACCGCCTTGGGAGAGAACAAAGAAGACGCCACTGTCACATGGAGCTTTTGAAGTGAAACAAATGTAAAAAAAAATGTTTACCAGGTCCTAATCCAAAGCTCAGAATGAAGGCAAAAATACATGCCATGCTCAGGTAAGGAAAAACTGAACTGGTTTCCTGGGTATCAAGCAAAAACACAAAGATGTGCTTAATGCAACATATAATAGTACATATAATATGTTTGCGTGTAAACTTTAATACCTGTAAGGTCATGGTCAGAGTGAACAAAATGCAGCAGATACCCATCAGCGTGTATCCCCCAATAATCAGCACTCTCCTTCCCAGCCTCTCAATGAGCAAACCCTGCGAGACATGCAGCACATGGCAAGTCTGAAAACATTGCATGAAAGCACTTCCTCTCCATCTGGCACTGACCTTTCTTGCTACTTGTGCCCATTTTGTTCCATCACACTGCACGGCAGTAATGTGCATTATTTTCAGAAAACATCTTACAAAGAGCATATGAGCCCAGCTATTTCACATCCTATTGATATTTTTTTATGTGTTTCAGACTCAAGGTATTTATGTTTTTTACAGTTAAGATAAGGCATTTACAGTAGCCTACAAACTCTGTTCTTAAACACCCATTCATCCATTTGTTTTATACTGCTTGTCCTCACAAGGCTGACGGGTGACCTGGAGCTTAACATAATTAGGATTTTGACCAAAGTGAATGAGAATAACATGACTCTACACCTTTTTTTGTTAAGTACATAACTCATCATGTGTTCATTCATAGTTTTTATGCCTTCAGTGACAATCTACAATGTAAAAAGTCATGAAAATAAAGAAAACGCATTGAATGAGAAGGTGTGTCCGAACTTTTGACCTGTACTGTATATATTACGGGAGTCATGTTGAATCGAAAATCAATTCTGAATTGAGCCGTCACCCTAAAATTTGGAATTGAATCGTGAAGTGTCCAAAAATTCCCACATCTAAAGATAATTACGTCAATCCGGATCAGGTTTTGAACCCCGTTTCATCTGGCAGAGCAGGAAGCGAGGGGGAATAAGTTCATACTTGCCAACCTTGAGACCTCCGACTTCGGGAGATGGGGGGGTGGGGTGTTGGGGGCGTGGTTGGGGTGGGGGCGTGGTTGGGGACGTGGTGGGGCGTGGTTAAGAGGGGAGGAGTATATTTACAGCTATAATAATAATAATAATAATAAATTCACCAAAAGTCAAGTATTTCATATATACTGTATATATATATATATATATATATATATATATATATATATATATATATATATATATATATATATATATATATATATATATATATATATATATATATATCTTAATAAGGTTATCCAAAAAATAGTGCTCGATACCGTAGTAGAGCGCAATATATGTATGTGTGGGAAAAAAATCACAAGACTATTTCATCTCTACAGGCCTGTTTCATGAGGGGGGGTTCCCTCAATCATCAGGAGATTTTAATGGGAGCATTCACATACCATGGATTATATAGGGCACAGAGTGGGTGGGTACAGGCTGGTGTAGGGGCGTGGTGATTGGCTCATGTGTTACCTAGGAGGTGTTTCCGTCTGTGGCGGCATGCTGTTACAATTTCGCTGCGCTTGTTGAGGGATGACAGGTCTGGACGGTAAATAATAAACAATTTTTCTTTCAAGCATAGGTTGCATCTTTTATTACCACTATTGTAAGGTGTGCTGGATGCAATAATTTGCCATGTTATTGAATATTCAACATTATTGTCTTTGAGACAAAACTGTTTATTATTTACCGTCCAGACCTGTCATCCCTCAACAAGCGCAGCGAAATTGTAACAGCATGCCGCCACAGACGGAAACACCTCCTAGGTAACACATGAGCCAATCACCACGCCCCTACACCAGCCTGTACCCACCCACTCTGTGCCCTATATAATCCATGGTATGTGAATGCTCCCATTAAAATCTCCTGATGATTGAGGGAACCCCCCCTCATGAAACAGGCCTGTAGAGATGAAATAGTCTTGTGATTTTTTCCCCACACATACATATATATATATATATATATATACAGTATATATATATATATATATATATATATATATATGTATATATATATATATATATATATATGCATATATATATATATATATATATATATATATATATATATATATATATATATATATATATATATATATATATATATATATAAAAAAGAAATACATGACTTTCAGTGAATTCTAGCTATATATATTTATTTTATTATATATATATATATATATATATATATATATATATATATATATATATATATATATATATATATATATATATATATATATATATATCCATCCATTCATCCATCCATTTTCTACCGCTTAATCCCTTCGGGGTCGCGGGGGGCGCTGGAGCCTATCTCAGCTACATATATACCGTATATATATATATATATATATATATATATATATATATATATATATATATATATATATATATATATATGTGTGTATATATATATGTGTATATTTATATATATATATAGATAAAAGAAATACTTGAATTTCAGTGTTCATTTATTTACACATATACACACACATAACACTCATTGTTGTACTTGAAAGTGCAATGTTTTGCAGCCAGAAGCACAGCCATACTAAATACACAGTAATGAAAACACAGTTGTTCTACTAACTGTACTGTGCTTGCTGCTTACTTACTAAAAAAAAAAACCCAACACTTACCTTTCACTATTTGAGTAGCCTTTGTTCTGCCATTGGTGTACTGGCCGGCGATCTCTGAATCCGGGAACATATCCGTCACGGATTTGTTGAAGACATCCGCAAATGAGAACGAGATGTTGCTTCCAGCTATCAGCATAGCCATCTTTGTCTCGGCATATGTTACACCATCTGATCTCCATTTAGCGAGGTGGCACATAATACTGGGCTGGGACACCGGTGCTGCGCTGCCGACGCTTTGTGCTTCGCTGTCTGTTCATAACTGAGTATATCCGTTCGGCCACCGTGTTCAATGAAGAAGTATGTTCTACAAAATTTACAGGCAGCATACCCCTTCGAACTGCCCTGAATAAACTGAAATTCTTGTTTCCATTCGTTTTGGAACTTACAAGCGTGTTTCTTCATCTTATTTGTCGTCGGCGTCGCCATTGCTGTATCTTCCTCGTCCGCATGGAGCTGGAGGGGGCGTGGCCTCCAGCTCCGGCTGGAAATCGGGAGAAAATCTGGACAAAATTTGGACAAAATTTGTCCCGGGAGATTTTCGGGAGAGGCGCTGAATTTCGGGAGTGTCCCGGGAAAATCGGGAGGGTTGGCAAGTATGAATAAGTTTGCGGTAAAAATGTATATGAACCACCCTGCCATTCGTTGTTTGACATTTTCCATGCGCTTCGTCATGCAAAAAAGGGGGCCCCCATGGATCATGGGCCCTACGCACAGGAAGTGTTCTGCATTTATGGTATGCCGGTGACTCACACAAAACCAGGGTTAAACCACCGTAACGCTTAACAGCTCAGTGACATCAGCACATTGCACAAGAGCTCATGTCAGCGAGCATCGAAAGATGTATTTTGGGCAGGTGCTTATTACATTTTTATTTACTACTAGCCTAAAAGCCTAGAAGAAGACTGCATACCATACATGTTCCTACTATTTTACTTTTAACAGTGCTTAACTTGTTTTTACACAGTAAGAAAATAAAAAGCAAGATGCGTGCTGCACTACGATGGTGCTTCTCAGTTATTTTTTGTCATGACCCCACCTGGGGACATGAATTCCCTCGACCCCTTTAATTTAACTACCGACAACTTGATAATATACATAATATGGATGATATTCATATATTTATCTGTACAATTATTTATCTATCTCTACAAAGCACTGTGTGAGTTACATTCTTTACATATGCCACTGACGACGACTGTTTTTTCTTTTCATTCCGCTCACAAACTTCTCTTCACCTCCATTCACTCTGTACACATGTTCCAGTGTACTAACTCCTTCTACAGCACAGGTGTCAAACTCAAGGCTCGGGGGCCAGACGTGGCCCGCCACTTCATTAAAGTATCAATAAAGTACTGTACCTTTTCTTACTAAATGTATTCTTTCTTTCTATTTTGGGAGAAAAAAATATATGTACTTCATGTAATCGCAAATTATGTTAACTTAAATGTTGTCGATTATGCAAAAATATATTTTCAAACCATTTTTTTAAATATATAAATAAATACTAATTCTCCAATGTAAAAGTAGCAATAGATTTCATGGTATAATTGTGAAATTTACTGTGGTTTTTACAGCATTTTTCTTTAAATGAAAAAAAACAGTACTTTTTTACTGTAATAAACTGTGGTGCCATTTTGGCATTTACAGTAATACACCGAAAAATCTACAGTTGTTGATTTTACTGTAAAATTGCAGTTTTTTTTATTTACAGTAAAAAAAAACAAATGTAAATTTTACAGTAAAATTCTGGCAACTGAGCTGCATTTTTTTTAAACTATAAAAACAGCAGTACTGTTTTTCCATTTACAGTAATACACACTACATTTTGAGGTGAAATTATTGCAACTTACCATATTTTTTTTACATTTTACTTTTTAAATCTATTAATAAAATGCATAAAAAGATTGTGTGGTAATAGTATTCACTGTTAGAAGTGGCCCTCTGGGGCCAAACATAACTGCGTTGTGGCCCTCAGTGAAAACGACTTTGTCACCTCTGTTCTACGGGGTAGAACAGGAAGCCTGCTGATTAGTTTGGGCACTGCTGCCATCTACAAACTTGTCAACTTTTGCATTTCAAAAATAAACAGAATTTCTGGGGGAATGGGTGAAAATAAGAGATTTTCATTTTCATCACAGTCGCCATTAAATCAATAAAATACATTAATAAAAAGGAGTCTTGACAGGACTCATGTCAACTGAATGACATCATAGTGTCACTAGCCACCGCACCACCCACTCTGATGAATGGGAGGTTGTTAATGTCTGTGATATCATACAATAATATGACATGAAACATTGGGTATAAGGCTTCCAAGTGAGAAAACCTGATATATTGCATAGATTAAAATAAAAACACAGTTATGGGCTCCTTCATGGCACTTATGGTTGAGGAATTCTTCAAGCTGGCCTACATTTCTGATTTAATCTTACAGAAAGTAAGAGGAAGTGTGACCAGCTGCATGCTCTTCTTTAAGTATCGATTATAAGTGTGTGATTTTTTGTCAAGACCAGGGGTGCCCATTACGTCGATCACGAGCTACCGATCGATCGCAGAGGATGTGTCAGTCGATCGCCAGCCAGGCATTAAAAAAATAGACCTAAAAATTAGCAATCATCAATCTTCACCAAGACGTCACTTTTGTCACTTGATTGACATTAGCGGCACCCGAGGGTCTTGTGAGATGACACTGACTGCTGCAATATCATTATTAAGAAAAAACGACCGACAGGAAGGCGAGAAACACTTTTTATTTCAACAGACTCTCGCGCTGTACCTGCCGTCAAAACTCTAAAGACCGACTGCACAGTTCTTGTTTTCACAATAAAAGCGCAGCTTCATCCTGCCTGCGCTAACAAAATAAGAGTATCAGAAAGCTGGCGTGCACAAGCTAGCAAGCTACGGAGTTTGCCGCCAATGTATTTCTTGTAAAGTGTATAAAAAGGAGTATTAAAGCTGCACAAATAAGATGCCAAAAAACAACCACTTTCATGTGGTATTGGACAAAATGGATGTTATCAGCGGATGTTATCAGCACTACTGTCTGATTCCAATCAATACAAGTCATCAGAATCAGGTAATACACCTATTCTTGTCTTCATGAAAGAAAGGAATCTATATGTGTTAAACATGCTTGTAGTATCATTAAACCCCTTTAACTTGTTAACAAAAACGTCTCTTTCATAAATAAATAAATATAAATTATATATATGAATAATGTAGATCCCCGACTTGGTCAATTGAAAAGTGTAAAGTGAAAAGTGTGGGCACCCCTGAATTAAAGACTGACTTTATAGTTCTGATGTTTGCTTTTAGGAATAGTTAGCTTATTTTGTATACTTTATACTCCAATTTGCATTATTTTCTGTGTATTGAGTTCAAATGTCATGGTTTCAAATACTTTCAAGTTAATATGTTGTGTCTAAAATAAACAATTAAGCCAGCCTTAGATTTAAAAAAAAAAAAAAAAAGGGTCGCTAAAGAAAGTAATCTGAGGTCTGGCAATGACGACAAGCGAGTGTACCTTCAAAAATGATTTCTATTTTATGGTAAACGTACAACTTATTGTTGCTTTAGCCCTTTTCTGCACTACTACAGTATAAAACATCACATGCCCAATAGTCATTGTAGCAAATGAAATGTAAAATACTCACACATGTCAAAGCAGTGAGGCATTCACAGGCACCAGTGCCCACGGTTGCATACGGTATTTTGTCATTAGGAATTCCTGCTTCTCTCAACACATAATCTGCGTAAAAATAGATCTGCGGAAAAAACAGAAGAGAATAGATATAAAATTAATTGTTCATTTATGTACAAAGTAACCAAATTGAGGCCTTTTTTTACGATCCACATTGCGATTTGTAGTATGAAGAAGACATTTATAGCAGGGGTATTCAACTAAATTGTTTTGGGGCCATTTTATCCAGTAGGAAAAGGATCTTTCCTTTTTTGTATATTTTTGAGAAACAGTATCCTCTATGATAGACATTTGATTTTGGTCTACTTGTCAGAGTTACAGGAGATATTTCTGTAAAAAAACTAGTCAAAGATCATCTCTATGACAGCACTCAAGTGTTTTTAAGAATCTGCTGCAAAAATATGAGTGTCTCACAAGTTTTTTTGAACTGAACTTGCGGGCCACCAGTTGAATAGCCCAAATGGTGAAAAAGAGAGGATCTAAAATGGAACCTTGAGGAACACCACTCGTATAACTAAAGACGTTGAATAAATAACTGCTGACTGCATCTGAAGTAAACAAGATACAGCAACACCTTAGTTACATAAATCACATTGTAATTACCAAAAAGGAAAGTACTTAGAGAGGTGCCTTGAGGAATGCCTCAGTTACGTAAAATACAAGTTTGGACCCCAGTGTTCTGTGTTTGCTACCAAGGTCTGCCAATGAGTTTACAGTGGTCACATACGGCGTTGATTCCATTGAGCTGCTGAGCTGCATTGAGAAGAATGATGGTGATAAGCTGCCAGCGCATGTCGCGGTCCGCAAACAGTTCCCACGGCTTTTTGGCCGTGATTTCAGCCAGGTTGTTCCTCTCTTTCTCAATTTCCTCCATTTCCTTTTTACAATTTGCAGCACCGTGAAGTTGCTGTACGGCTGCGTGGGAGAAGAGACAACAATGTGTTGACTGATGTCCTCACATATCTGGAATGGCACTAGGTCCTTTTATTGTGAAAATACAAAAAGATTGACTGCATCAAATATGATCACATGCTTGATCTTCTGGTGATGAAAGCATATGTTTCTGCCTGTGACGATTTCTGATAAAATCATGTTCACTGAACAGAATCAGACAGTCTTTTTACCTTTTTTGCATCCCTCATCATCTCCTCTGTCAATGAGGAGAAAGCAAGGACTCTCCGGGAACCAGGGGAGGGTCAGGAGCTGCATGATCGCTGGGATAGCCGTGGTGGACAGCAGAATGGGCCAATACTCTTCTCTACCCAGCAGCTCTCTGTTGAACCACACAGCTTGTCTCGTACTATACACACACTTCCAAATATTGACATGTTACGTTAGTCATAACAACAAAATATGTTTACTTGAGCCCCATCACTTGTCCAGTCAGGATCCCCCCAGTGAGAAAAACAGAGGTCCCCATTCCCAGGAGGCCACGGATGGCAGTCGGAGCGATTTCGGTCAAGTACAAAGGTTGAACACAAAGGCCAATGCCTACGTATATGTAAGTAACACATGGTCACATATGGTAAGCAAATATTTGTTGAACATTCTAAGAATATTTCATTATGTGTCACCTGCATTTACTCCAATGATAAGACGGCCGATGATGATGAGTTCAAACGATCCTGTTCCATAGCTCAGACCCATCATCAGTGCCGCAGTTATTGCCAGAATGTTGTTAGTCAACAACGTCCCTTTCCTGCAGCAACATAGACGTATGACCTTATATGACATGACACTGAAGCCACAACATTAGGTACACCACACATCTAATGAGAAAGTTGTCAACTCAGTTTATCCATTGAACAAAGTGTGTGGTTTGCGGTTGTCTGAGGTGGACTGTCTTCTGTGAACCCTTTGGAACAGGGGTGGCCACACTTTTTCTGCAGTCGAGCTAATTTTCAATTAACCAAGCCGAGGGGATCTACCTCATTTATATACCGGTATATAATTTACATTTATTTATTTATTTATTTTTGTTAACAAGTTAAAGGTGTTTATTGATAATACAAGCATGTTTAACACATATAGATTCCTTTCTTTCATGAAGACAAGAATATAAGTTGGTGTAATATCTGATTCTGATGACTTGCATTGATTGGAATCAGACAGTAGTGCTGATAACGTCCGCATTTTCAAATGGAGGAGAAACAAAGTCCTCCTTTCTGTCCAATACCATATAAAAGTGGTTGTTTTTTGACATCTTATTTGTCCAGCTTCCATATTAATTTTTATACACTTTACAATAAATACATTGACACCAAACTCCGTAGCTTGCTAGCTTGTGCACGCCAGCTTTCTGAGACTCTTATTTTGTTAGCGCAGGCAGGAAGAAGCAGCGCTTTTATTGTGAAGACAGGAACTGTGCAGTCGGTCTTTAGAGTTTTGACAGCAGGTACGGCGCGAGAGTCTGTTGAAATAAAAAGTGTTTCTCGCCTTCCTGTCGTTCATTTATTCTTAATAATGAGCTTGCAGCAACCAGCGTCATCCGTGACGAAAGTGACGTCTTGGTGAAGATTGCAAATTTTTAGGTGTATTTTTTTAATGCCTGGCTGGTGATCGACTGACACAGCCTCTGCGATCGACCGGTAGCTCGCGACTGATGTTATGGGCACCCCTGCTCTGGAGACTCTCAATTTTCATTATATTCAAAGCCAAACAGGACATAAAAGTCCTTAAAAATATTTTGTATAAAAAAAAAATGTTGCCTCAAATTTGTTAATAGACTTCAGTCCTAAAAAAGTATACACATTATTTCAAGGTTGGTTTTTTTTGACAGGTTAAAATGACTAAATTAACTAATATTACGCAAATGTAGACTAATTGACAACTGTGGCATCATTTGATCAAAAGGCCTTCAACGGGTTAAAATCAGGGCTGCCAAAAACAACTCGTTAACTCATGTGATTAATCACAAAAAAAATGATGGCATGAATCATTTGTCACCGCAGATTAATCAAGCAAGTTTATTTTGACAGCATATGCTCCTTTACCTTAGTTGGGGATGGTTACCTGGTGTGCTCGCTTCCAAATTTCACTTCAAAAATACATCCAGACAGACGAGACTTTATATTATAAATAAATGATAAATGGGTTGTACTTGTATAGCGCTTTTCTACCTTCAAGGTACTCAAAGCGCTTTGACACTACTTCCACATTTACCCATTCACACACACATTCACACACTGATGAAGGGAGCTGCCATGCAAGGCGCTAACCAGCAGCCATCAGGAGCAAGGGTGAAGTGTCTTGCTCAGGACACAACGGACATGACGAGGTTGGTACTAGGTGGGGATTGAACCAAGGACCCTCGGGTTGCGCACGGCCACTCTTCCACTGCGCCACGCCGTTATATAATACTTTATATTAAACTGCTACCAAGTTTTGGGCAAACGAATGATGAGTAAAACTTTTTTTAAATGTCACTGGATGACATTCTGACAATAAAATTATACTTGTGTCCAAACATTGGGGGCTTTTTAAAGTTGATTTAAACCATGCAAGCAAGTAATAACTTGTGATTAATCATGATTAATCCGACTAAAAAAAGTGATAAAAATTAAATAATCATTTGACAGCACTAGTTAAAAAAATTACATGTTTGGTATTTTTGTTTAGGGCTGAAATTGATCAAAAGATCTGAGCAAAGAAAGAAAGAAAAAAATCCTAAATGTTTTTATGCCTTTTGAAAAATGAAGGACTTTTCTTTAAGGCTGCAATGATTAATCAAACAATTACTAATTATTAGGTTACTATTAATTAGACTAGAAAAAAGCTTTGATTTTTATTCTTGATTAACTGTTTAATGAGTGTAACTAATTATCAATCAATCAATCAATGTTTATTTATGTAGCCCTAAATCACAAGTGTCTCAAAGGGCTGCACAAGCCACAACGACATCCTCGGTACAAAGCCCACATAACGGCAAGGAAAAACTCACCCCAGTGGGACGTCGATGTGAATGACTATGAGAAACCTTGGAGAGGACCGCATATGTGGGTAACCCCTCCCAATTGTGTCAATTAATATTGACACAATTCGTACCGCATGGAGTGCAGGGAATGCGTGAAATATTAAAATGCGTGAACATAGTTTCCGCACATGACAGCGGTTTTGTGGGGGGGTTGTGATCTGTGTGGCAGCGAACAGCGAAGTATTTTAAAATGTACTTTTTCCTTAATACACACATGTTAAAAGTGCAATTTCAATAAAGATGATTTGCATTTATTAGGAAAAAAGAAAGAAGGTCTTTTTGATGTGTATTTCAACAATTTTCCCTAAAACAAGCTTTGCAGCTCTGAAGTATGTTTTATTCGAATGACACAATCGATAGCTGCAGGCCTACTGATATGTCCTTTTAGGCTTTGGGGTATTGTGAAATAACAAGTGCAAGTGTATCATAAACATGTGAAATAATTGGACATTGTAATTTTTTAATGTTACATTAAAAAACTCTTATTGGAAAAACGCAAACTAAAACTGAAATGACTGAATTTACTGAAGCGCTTTGAGTACTTTGAAGGTAGAAAAGCGCTATACAAGTACAACCCATTTATCATTTATTTACTGAAAGGGAAAAACATTTCTGATGAAATGAGGTTACCAAAATACAGCATAAAAAAGTAGCTGCCAGATTGTTCACATTGCTCTTGTCTTGGATCATAATTCACTGTGATTCATTAAAAAATGTAAATCCATACCTCCCCAGCTTTATTGACAATGTTCCTCCAATGGACACTCCTACTAGTCCTCCAAGGGTAAATATTGACACAATGATGGACCACAAAAAGGTGAGAGCGTCCTCTGCCATTCCAGTCTGATAACGCACTGTCCACGTTTGGTTGATGAACTCTTGCACATGCTACAAACATGGAAAATATAGATATACCACACTGATCAAAATGAGAAAATGTCCCAAAAATAGAGCATTATTACCTTAGTGGGTGCATTAATGATGGAGACGTTATATCCATACTGGAAGCTTCCTCCTATACAAGCAGCAAAGGTTGCCAGAAGAAGGGATTTGTTTGGAAACTCCAGGAAAGACAGGCAAGCACAAAGAAGAAAAAAATAAATTTCACCCCACTGCAAAACAACTTAACACAACATACCTTTATACCCCGTCTTGTTTCTTCCGGCTGTTTAATCAACAAAGGCGTATATTCATAATCGTCCCTATTATCTTTCGGCATTTTGTCTGTTTCCCACACAGCGTCCTTCTTAAGCTCGCTCTCGAAAGAAAACCAAATCTGATGAGAAAACAGTTTTATACTGCAGCAAAACACTGTTCTTGAGTCATAACAATATGACCGTGGCTTGTGAACAATCGACACACTTCCACTTTGAAACAATTTCACACATGGGGCCGTAAAATGTGGATGTTGCAAGAAGTTTTGCCAGAAAAAACAAACTGGAGTAATTCATGAAGTCCACAAATGTAATTATACAGCTTACAAAATAGTGACAAAAATGTATTTTCTTTTTGGTGTCAAAGCAGGCCAGTACGTTTTATGCATATGTGTTACAGCCGCAGGACGTACGTTATGAAGATTTGAGTAAATGACCTTGATTCATGTGTCAAGAACAAAGGTTGCGACTTTAATTTGTAGTAAATCATTTTAACAAAGTATTATGGCGAAACAAGACCATTGTGGTGTGGAATAAACAGGAAGTCGGCCATCCTGGTTTGCATCAGCCAGTTTTTGGCTAAAAGCAGGGGTCGTAATTTAACAAACTCCTCTTAGAGATTTTGACCATCCATCCATCAATTAAAATTAAATATAGTTACGTACTTATCCATACTCATTCATGGTGGGCGGAGCCCTGCTGCAAAAACTGCTCCTCGCCATTATCAGTCAAACTGTCATTATATTACTTTAGATAATCAGATAGAATATTGATAGCATAGAGTTCACATTTTAGTTCTAAAAACCAAAGTGTAAATCTACTAAAAATTACAGTAATTGTGTAAAAAAAACACCCAAACCTCTCGTTGTTCAAAGCTACAGTATATAGTATAAACTAATTTGACCATATAATGTTGCTAAAAACATCAAATAAAGTAATAAATTATATTATCATAGACATTTCTGTATTTGGCGGTGCTGTACATGCTTGAACAGTGCGTCCGGAAAGTATTCACAGCGCTACATTTTTTCCCACATTTTGCTATGTTATAGCCTTATTCCAAAATGGAATAAATATTTTTTTGTTGAACTCACAATACCCCATTATGATAATCTGAAAAGTATTTTTTTTGAGTTTTATTTATTCATTTAAGAATAAAAAGCAAAAAAAGGCACATGTACATAAGTATTCATAGCCTTTGTTCGATACTTTCTTGATGCACCTTTGGCTGAAATTACGGTTGAGGGCGTGGTTAAGAGGGGAGGAGTATATTTACAGCTAGAATTCACCAAGTCACGTATTTCATATATATATATATATATATATATATATATATATATATATATATATATATATATATATATATATATATATATATAAGAAATACGTGACTTTCAGTGAATTCTAGCTATATATATATATATACATATTTATTGTATTATATATATATATATATATATATATATATATATATATATATATATATATATATATATATATATATATATAAATAAGAGAAATACTTGAATTTCAGTGTTCATTTATTTACACATATACACACACATAACACTCATCTAGTTACACACACATAACACTCATCTAGTCACGTCCGTTGTGTCCTTGGGCAAGACACTTCACCCCTTGCTCCTGATGGGTGCTGGTTAGCGCCTTGCATGGCAGCTCCCGCCATCAGTGTGTGAATGTGTGTGTGAATGGGTGAATGTGGAAATACTGTCAAAGTGCTTTGAGTACCTTGAAGGTAGAAAAGCGCTATACAAGTATGACCCATTTATCATTTATTATCTACCCATTGTTGAGTTAAGGGTTGAATTGTCCATCCTTGTTCTATTCTCTGTCACTATTTTTCTAACTATGCTGAACACCCTCTCTGATGATGCATTCTGCTTCGTCTCCTTGTTGTGTACGCAGTTGTGCACTGCACTCTCTAAAAGCAGTAGATGTTATTGTCACATATGCATGTACAGTAGATGTCAGTATTGTCCTGTTTAAGAGTGTCACAACATTGCTGTTTACGGCAGACGAAAACGTGACTGCTGTTGTTGTGTGTTGTTGCCACGCTGGGAGGACGTTAATGAAACTGCCTAACAATAAACCCACATAAGAAACCAAGAACCCGCCCTCGATCATTCTACAGTTATAACGTGATTGGGCAGGCACGCTGTTTATATTGTGGGAAAGCGGACGTGAAAACAGGCTGTCGAGACGTCACTCAGGTCCGCATGAATTTCGGGAGACTTTCGAAGAAAATTTGTCCCGGGAGGTTTTCGGGAGAAGCGCTGAATTTCGGGAGTCTCCCGGAAAATCCGGGAGGGTTGGCAAGTATGATATAGGTTAACCCTTTCTGGTTTGTTAATGGAGATCTGGTATAGCTTCTATTAGAAGCAATTTTATTCACAATGTTTTAATGGGCAAATATATATTGCTTGCAGCAAGGAAAATAAAAGTTATTACTACTGTCGAAATGGCTGTCGGACAGGACATTGGCGGATATACAAGGCTACTTTGTGTCGTGTTAGCGTTTAAAAGTAATACCCAGAGTGCAGCGAATTACAAATATGGCCGCCGTCAACCCAAAATGCATTGATGCATTATCAATCAATCAATTAATCAAAGTTTTATTATATAGGCCTTAGTCACAAATACCTCAAAGAGCTGCACAAATCACAATGAAATTCTCGGCTCTGATCCCACATCAGGACAAGAAAAAACTCAACCGAATTGGAACAATGATAAACCTTGGAAGGGACCGCAGATGGATAGGAACGTGATTGATTATGTGGGGGTTAACTTTGTGGTTCGCTATGGTGGTCTGGTGTCGCTTCTATTAACAGCAATTTTATTCACTATTATTTAGTAGGTAATTATAGATTGCTTGTAGCAATGTAATTAAAAGTCATAGGTCATACCACTAATGCCGAAATGGCTGTCGACATGACATGGGCGGACCCTCAGAATCTTGTGTTAGCCCTAACCCCAAAAATCTCTGGGATCAAGGTGGTACATGGACTTCCGGCGGCACATGTAATTTGGCCACTAGAACATTAACACGTGGCGTCGGTACATGAAGTAGCAAAGAAGTAGCAAAGAAGTAATAATAATGGGTAGTCGTCCCCAATTTGCAAAAGCCATGTCTTGTTATTTAAAGTTGTTGTATAACTCTGTGTACATTTTTTAAAAGGCAGTTAAAACACATTTGTTTAAGCGTGCGTTGCAGTGATATTACTGTAATGTTCCATTATCATTTTTGTTATTGTATATATTTATTATTAGTAGTATTCATATTTATTATTATATTCATTATAGTAGTTGAAATGTTTCTTTTTGTATTTTTACCACGTGAAACATTTTCATTGGTTATACAGAGAATCACTTAATTAAATATGGGACGGCGTGGCGCAGTGGAAGAGTGGCCGTGCGCGACCCGAGGGTCGCTTGTTCAATCCCCACCTAGTACCAACCTCGTCATGTCCGTTGTGTCCTGAGCAAGACACTTCACCCTTGCTCCTGATGGGTGCTGGTAGCGCCTTGCATGGCAGCTCCCTCCATCAGTGTGTGAATGTGTGTGTGAATGGGTAAATGTGGAAGTAGTGTCAAAGCGCTTTGAGTACCTTGAAGGTAGAAAAGCGCTATACAAGTACAACCCAAATATCCGAACACAGTGTTACTGTTCAAACTGTGTGTAATGTTACAGTGGCCAAAAAATATTAAATAAAATGCGCTACTGTATTTTAATGTTGGTAATTATAGTGGTAGTTTGAGAGCCAAGTGTTTTCTGAGGTGGTACTTAGTCAAAAAGTTTGAGAACCACTGCTGGACAGTACAGTAATCAGTTCGATTATACTTAGAAAATGTATCTGCTAACACTTCCTGTTAGCTTTTTATTATATGTTATCTTTATATGGTGTTATTGTATTATAAGGATTAAATTATATAGATTACAAAGGAGTTGACGTTTTTATATACTTGCATGACAGTTAGGTATCTACAAAAGTTACTTTATTATCAACACCGTTAATAAATGTGTTATGATAACATAAGATTGAGTCTGGAACTAATCACTGTGCAATAAAAAAGTGATACAATTTAGGAAGGAACTTGGATGTCAACTAGCATCATGGAATGTTCAACTTTTAACAGATAGCAGACCACCTCAGAGTGTAATCCATAAAGTTATGTGAGATTTGAGAATGCCTTTTCAAAAGATCACTGTGGAGGGGGGCGTGGCCTGCGGGCCTGCAGCAAAGCGGGGTGTGCCAGGACCGGCCTCAAAGTCAGCCACAGGTGCGTAGATGGCCCAGGTGGGCCTTATTATCTAATCACCTGTCGCTCTGTTTAAACAGCAACCGGGAGAAGAGACGTTGTTGGAGCTGGGGCAAGAGCGTGAGAGATATACACTTTATGCTGAAAAGCAAAAATGATGAAAAATAAACCAGTGTTGTATCCTGGAACCCGGGCTCTCGTGTCAATGCTTGGTGGTTCGGAGGACCCACGGGAGGGCAACCTCCACAATCACATTGGACCAGATTTACTAAGATTTTAGAGTCTGTGGTTTGCCCCCAACATCTTGGAAATGTGCAGACAACAATAAAGAAGAAAACTTACGTGAAGAAAAGTTCTGACACCCTAAACCCTCTTGTTTATGATTTATGATATAAACATTAGCTGGTCATTCAAATGTTTCGTCTCTGATTGTCAGTGTAGTCTGCAGTGTCATTAAATAACAAAATATTAGTTTTCTCTTGCATGGTTTTAAAACACTTCTGCAAATGAAAGCAAAACTGGCTTGATGGCAGAAAACTTAACTCTTTAGTTACAACATCATCTCAAGTTGTACTTTCGTAAGCGTTGAAAGTAAATAGGAAAGACTACACCTTAGAGTTAATTTCCAATATTTATTACAATGCACTCATGTAGATGTTCTCTTATTGTGCAAATCAATAATGGGAGATTACTGCACACTGCATAAAAGTTTGTTCACTGACAAACACGCTTTATGCATTGCTCATAGACCTAACCAGTGGAAAGTTAAAGCTTTAGGTATTTGTTGTTGATCATAAGAAGCAATAACATCTAATCTAGAATCATTCTTCTTTTTAATACTGCTCATTACAGTTAATTTAGTTAAGAAAAAATATTATATGCTATGAATAAAATGTGAGAAACATAAGAAGCCTACCTTTTTACGCGGTAACACAGGTGGGTCCTCAATGGGCTCCATTATAAATCTGCTATGATTTTTAGAATCAAGCGTAGACAAATAAGTAAAGGACTTGTTTAGCTGAATGTTGCTGCAAGGTGCAGCATATGATCTGTGCTCCATGAGGGGGGTTCGGGTGGAGCGGTGGTGGTGGTGTGTGTGTGTGTGTACTGCTTGGGGCAGAGGCTTGTGATTACTGGCCCATATAGTGAAAACAAGTATACAGTTGTACTGTTTTCTCAACTATGTGTGGCTTTTTACCATTTTGTCTGCAAAATATAAAATGCGTAAAATTATAACTGAATCTATTGTTTTATGCCAGGATACATTGATCAGTCCGTTGCAGAGGTGGGACCAAGTCATTGTTTTGCAAGTCACAAGTAAGTCTCAAGTCTTTGCCCTCAAGTCTCGAGTCAAGTCCCGAGTCAAGACAAGCAAGTCCCGAGTCAAGTCCAATGTCAAGACTGGAAAGTCTCAAGTCCTGCATTTTGAGTTTCGAGTCCTTTCAAGTCCTTTTAACCACAGACTAATATATTTACAAAGATTGTGTATGCTTTTAAAACGCTGTATTTATTTATTAAACAAGTGCATTTGAAATTGCAGGGGAAAAAATAGTGCTGACATAGCACTTCATAATAGCACTATTAACCAGTCATTTTAAACATTTAACTCATTCCTTTACAGAATAAACACACTTGAAAAAACAAGTGCAACTGTACTTATTTGCACAAAAGTGTTAACATTGTACTTCCATGGCATATTGCATTGTAACTAGTTCCACAGCAGTTTTTATCCTGTTCTTACCTTATCTCATTGATCTCATCTCATACTGTATGTGTGTTGATGTGTGCGTACACATGAAAAACATAACAAATTCATGAACATAACAATTAACAGAGTTGTACTTTTTAGATGTCAGGGCCCTATGTAATATGTACACATATTCTTAATATAGTATACATTTTAACTGAGCTTTATTTGACTATGTTTGTCTTTTTGTAGGTGGCTAAAATACGCGGTGCTGCTGACCACCGTCTAACGTTACGTTACTGTGTGTGATACATTGACTAACGTAACGTTACGTGTAGGTACCTCATGCAACCCTGCTTAAAAAAAATCACTTGACAAAAAGTATGAATAAGGTAGCAAACTGCAGTGGACGCAACAGATTGCCGTGTTTGCAATGACGTTATAACCATAAACATCTTATAAGTAGACGCAGCATTGTGACGCGAGCAATTTGGCCGCCATCTTGAAGTGGTGATGAGGAGCCGGCGAGCAGCCTAAACTGACAGTTGCCAGGTAGAAAACAAAGATGCCGGGCTGGTGTTCAGCGTTTTCCTGCTCATATGAGCGGACTGTTGAAAATAGGAATCGGGGGATTACTTTTCACAAGTAAGATTTAACATTAACGTACTATTGGTTGTATTTTATAAAAAGAATATTACCACAGAGTTGAGAAAGAGCAAAGATCTTCAATATTTGTATGTGAAAATCACAAAGAAATCTTCTGGGGGAGGATGACGCCCCTATAGGGGTTTGGTTTACAAACTTTCAGCCCCACCTAAAACAAAATTCACCAGCCGCCACTGATTATGATGCATTCACATTTTAGGCAAAATATAAGACAATACTTTCTTAACAGTATAATTGTAACCAGGAATAAGTCTTCAAGTAACAATATTCAAATACTAACATTGTTGGGTAAGACAGAATTTGGTTTTATTCTGAATCCAGTGAAACAGATTGGTGGTTTTAGCTGATATAAAGATTTTCAGGTGTTTATATATGTTTATGTTTAAGTATTTGGCAGACGCTTTTATCCAAAGCGACATACATAATAAATACATAGAAAACAATCACTGTAAACATTATCATTTAAGGGAAGAATGTAATACAAAATATCAATACAAAGTGTCAAGACAGAATAAACTCTCTGCTGCTGCAGCAACAGAGATACAGTCTAAAAGATATATAGATATCTAATGTATTCATACATTGTTTATGTAGGTTATACGCATGTATATATAACCTAATCATATTGTTTCTTCAACTTAAAAATAGCTGACCGTTTTTTTCCCCCTTCTCCGGGATTCTATTACCGGTTTTGATCTCGGACGTCTGGTCATTTATAGCATATAAGAATATTCAATTATTGTTAAGCAAACTATGAATAATAAAGAACATGTGTCCTTTATCATAGCTACACGTATGACAAAAAAAACGCGTGAAAATCAGTGGTATTCAGTGAGGTAAGATAAATTAAATGCGCTACAGTTCATTGCTCCTGCCTAATGAATTGCACTGAGTGGAGCGGATCACCACTCCAAGATGGCGGCCCCGCGTCTCGTCAGCGCCAGTAGGCAGTAGCGCTCAATGCTGCGTACCCTTATAAGATGTCTATGGTTATAACGTTAGCAGTGAGTTTACAGCCTCACTGATTTAACTACACAGCAAATAGCTAAATTGCTGTGTAGTTACCATCTCCACCGCTGTGCCGTTGATGAAGAGTGGAGCGTGGCTGGACTGGTGCTTCCTGAAGTCAACGATGATCTCCTTATTATCTTATGAATGACAGTCATCTGGAAGATATCAAGTACAGGAAAGGTCTGAGCAAAGCAGCGTTCCATTATCAGAATGTTATTACTGACCAGGGAAAATCGGCATGCCTTAGTATGAGTAGTAAGAGTGCCTCTTAAGACTGTTTTGAGAAAAGAGCTGTTTCTTTGCTAATCGCTATGCTTTAAGCAGCAAGCAAAAATTTGAGTTGCAAGCATCCCCGCCTTTGATTGGTGTAGCAAATGTCACCTCATTAGATCCGACCAAAACATCTGGTCTTACTCACTATCATCAGCTTATAGCTAGAGATGGACATAACTTTGTTTTGTACCTTGTAAGTGAGTCTGAAGGACAGTGCTGAGAAGAAGAAGTGGACGATATTCATTGAATTGGAGAAACAAATCATCAAAAACATGACAGAGTGTCGTCAACTTGGTGATGCAATTTGAACGTATCACTGCTCGTCTGCACCATACTGAAACAGAATGAGTCTATCAACAGCTAAAAAAGTTAAAATAATATACAAACGGCAGATGTTTAGCCATAGAATATGGATAAGATGCTGATGGTGTGTTTGAGGGTGAAGCAGCTGGAAGGAGAGTCCATTCTCCAAGGTAAATGCTGTACATTATTATTACATTGCTTCATAAAACTGATATAGTTGTTAGTAGTACATTCCTTTGTATTGTTTTTATACAATATTTATTATCTAAAAGTTTGTTTTTCTTTTTAAAATGCATGTTAAGTGTTAAGATGGTGCTGTTTAGGGAGGGGGCAAGCACCAGTGACTGATTTGAGATACAAGTGTTTTGAGTTAAGAGCTCCGTCAAAGAAACAATTAAGCTCGTAAATTGCGGTACTACTGTGTAACAAACTGTAAACGCATCTTTAGATTTTTCAGTATGCAGCTTTCGATGGAAAAATGTTGGTCACCTCTCACCTGGGAGTTTCATACATGAATCCTTTAGAGAGTAATCAACAAGAAGAACAATACATTATACTGTATGTACGTTGTGGAGGAATAGATGCTTTGCTATGTTTAATATGTTACATACACTGCCCGGCCCAAAAACTCTGTGAGACTTTGTTGGACGGCTTTTAACTGCCAGACATGCTTTGGGGATTTCCATAGTAATAAATCCAGCAATCTACGATCATATGGAATAATAGAACACACATATCCCAAAAGGAAATAGGATTTTAAAAAACTGAAATTAAAACATCTACTGTCGTTTTTACAGTGTTACTGTAAATGGAAAAACGGTACTGCTGTTGTTTTTACGGTAAAATGCTGGCAACTCAGCTACCAGTTTTTTACTGTAAAATATGCAATTGTTTTTTTCATAGTGCATTACTGTGACTAGAAGAAAAAAAAATATTTTACAGTAAAATTCTGGCGACTGAGCTGCCAGTTGTTGTTTTTTACCATAAAATATACAGTTATTTTAACAGTTGTGTGCTACAGTGCTCCTGTGAAAAAAAACAGTACCACTGTTATTTTTAATGCAAAATTCTGGCGACTGCGCTCACATTTTTTTACAGTGCGTTACTGTGACTCTAAAAACGATACCATTGTTATTTTTACAGTAAAATTCCGGTGTTTTTTTTTTTTTTTACCATAAAATCTCCAGTTGTTTTTATAGTGCGTTATCGCAAATTTAAAAATGGTGCCACTAACATTTTGATGGTAAAATTCTGGTGACTAAGCTGGCATTTTTTAAAGGCAAAATCTACACTCGTTTTTACGGTGCGTTACCGTGTATGAAGAAACGGTACGACTGTTATTTTTTCCTGAAAAATGTTGGCGAATGAGCTGACAGTTTTTATAGGAAAATCTATTGTCTTTTTTTTACAGTGTCTTAGATTAAATAGAAAAATGGTACAGTAAATAGAAAAATGGTACCAGTTTCATTGTTACATCCAGCTTGGCTTAGTTGGTAGAGCGGTCGTGCCAGCAACTTGAGGGTTCCTGGTTTGATACCCACCTTCTGCCATTATAGTCACGTCCGTTGTGTCCTTGAGCAAGACACTTCACCCTTGCTCCTGATGACCTGTGGTTAGGGACTTGCATGGCAGCTCCCACCATCAGTGTGTGAATGCGTGTGTGAATGTGGAAATAGTGTCAAAGCGCTTTGAGTTCCTTGAAGGTAGAAAAGGGCTCTGCAAGTATGTTTGTTTACCATTTAAAATTCTGGTGACTGAGCTGCCAGTTGTTGTTTTTTTTTTTACCGTAAAACCTACAGACGGTCATTTTTACAGTGTCACTGTAAATGGAAAAACAGTACCACTTCTATTTTTAAGGTAAATTCTGGTGACTGAGCTGGTAGTTTTTTTTTTACTGTAAAATTTACGGTCGTTTTTACAGTGCGTTACTGTCAATGTAAAAACAGTACCACTGTTATTTTTACAGTAAAATTCTGGCAAAGAGCTGCCAGTTTTCTGCCTTAAAATCTGTGGTTGTTGTTTTCAAAGTCCATTATTCTACATGTTAAAAAACTACTGATACTTTTACGTTAAAATTATGGCGAAAGAGTTTCCTTTTTTTAACCGTATAATCTATGCTTGTTGTTTTCACAGTGCATTACTGTAAACTAAGAAAAGGCGCGTACATACCACTGTTATTTTTTACAGTAAAATTCTGGCGACTGAGCGGACAGTATTTTACCATCAAATCTGTTTACTTTTTTTTTTTTTTTTTTTTTTTTTTTTTTACAGTGTATGAGGTTTGATCGTTTTGATTCAAATCCAAACTAAAATCATCATTACCCATGTTGTTATTTTCAGTGTTGTTGGCAAAGCATTTTGTTTGTTTTAGATTTACTTCCGTCACAGTTAGAAATGTGATGAATGAGGATTTTGTCTGCAGATAGAACCTGCCTGCAGCCGGTCAGCAGACTATAAGCAAATGAAAGAAACACTCATGGGGAAGAAAAACATAAAAAGAAGGCCTGTAGTTGTCAAATGTAAAAAGGGTATCTGCGAATGTCTCACGTTGAACTTTATAACTCCGAGAATAAAGCATCACAAGACACTGGTGGCTCAAAAGGAATTTGTGTTCCTTTGTGTATGTTTGTTTTCTCCTCAGGCTGGTACTTGCTACTATTGGATCAAGTGTCCTTAACATTATCAATAGTAGCCTCTCTTGTGGAATAGTTCCAGTAGAGTTTAAACATGCAGTGGTACGACCTCTACTTAAAAAACCAAGCCTCGACCCCTCTCTCCTCTCTAACCTCAGACCTATCTCTAATCTTCCATACATTTCCAAAATATTAGAGAAGGTTGTCTACAGTCAGTTGTTGCCCTTCTTAGAGGATAATGGTATCACTCAGCTGTTCCAGTCCGGTTTTAAAGCCCTCCACAGCACAGAGTCAGCGCTTCTAAAAGTTTTTAACGATATCATCCTGTCAACTGATTCTGGTAAATATGTTGTCCTGGTGCTTTTAGATCTGTCTGCTGCGTTCGACACCGTCGACCACGCCACCTTAATCACTCGTCTTGAGAACTGTGTGGGCATTAAGGGCGCTGCCCTCAACTGGTTCCGGTCGTACCTAACCGACAGGAGTTTTTGTGTAAAAGTAGACAGTTTTATGTCTTCCACAGCTCCTTTACCACATGGGGTCCCCCAGGGCTCAATCCTTTCCCCAATCTTATTTGCGCTTTACCTTCTCCCCCTTGGTTCTATTTTTAGGAAGTACAGTATTGCATTTCATTTTTATGCCGATGATTGCCAGATTTATTTTCCCATGGCACAAAATAACACGGTTCAACATCTTATTGACTGCCTGCACGACATCAAAGTCTGGATTTCAGCTAACTTCCTGAGCCTAAATGAAGACAAAACAGAAGTTATGTTGTTCGGTCCAAGTCGCTCTCCCTCCCCCAACGTTGACCTCGGCACTCTGACCCCGTATCTCAGCGACTGTGTCACAAACCTGGGGGTAAAGCTCGACTCAGATTTTAAATTTGAAAAACAAATCAGCAGCGTCGTTCAAAAAAGCTTTTATCAATTACGCCAAATAGCGAAAGTGAAACCGCTTCTATCAGGACATGATCTCGAGAAATCAATCCACGCCTTTATCTCGACTCGTCTTGACTACTGCAATGCCCTGTATGTAGGCATTAGCCAGGCCTCTCTCACCCGCCTGCAGCTCGTGCAGAACTCTGCTGCTCGTCTGCTAACACAGACCCGCAGACGTGAGCACATCACCCCTATATTAGCGTCCCTTCACTGGCTCCCTGTGCATTATCGAATCAATTTTAAACTCCTTTTATTTGTTTTTAAATGTCTAAACAACCTCGCGCCAACCTATCTCTCCGACCTCCTTCAGCCTTACTGCCCCACCCGATCCTTAAGATCAGCCGATCAGCTGCTACTGACGGTCCCTGACACAAGGCTGAAGCTTAGAGGTGACAGAGCTTTCGCCGTTGCTGCTCCCAAAATCTGGAACGACCTACCTCTGAGTGTTAGACACGCCTCCTCTCTTCCTGTGTTTAAATCTCTCTTAAAAACATACTTTTATTCCATGGCTTTTAACACTGAGTGATATCCATCCTGCAATGGCGCCCCATAATACACCTGCTGTGAACCTGTTTTTATGTTTTTATGTTTTTATTTATTGTATTTTATTTATTTATTTTTTATCGTGTTCTGTTTGTGTTGTGTTGTGTTTGCTCGGTACTCGTATTATCTTTTAACCTGCCCATTGTACAGCACTTTGGCTACCCCTGTGGTAAATTTTAAATGTGCTTTATAAATAAAGTTGATTTGATTTGCTTATTTTGTTTTGTTCAACACAATTCAGTTAATTTTGGTTACTATTTATTTTATTCCTAATCAGTTATACAAGGATATTACTGAATTATTAGGATTTATAAATACAATTACATTTAAAACAAACTATGAAAAATTAGGATTGCGACTCCCCACATCCAATACAATACAAGAAATGCAGCAAATATGGTATTGATCAGTATTTTCTACTGGGGCAATAAAGTTCTAGCACTATTATTATTATTTTTTTTTTTTTGTTCGACTCAGTTATACTTAGATCTTTCCTATATTGTCTTTTTTTTACTCCTTTTTTCTGTATGTAAGTATATATATATATACGGTATATATACGGTATGTGTATATGTGTGCACACAGATGTTTTTTGGATATTTAGAAAATGTTTTTAAAGCATATTCTACCATTTTCTTGTCCTAAATTGAGCATTTTCTTGCATAAAAATGGCTAAATAAACCAAAAGATATCCATACTACTGTAGTGTTGGCCACGAGATGAGGCCAAACCAATTTCGAGCTCGCTGTTCAGTATCGTGGCCACTGATTGGCCCAGCCTCATTTAGCATTGCTATATCAGTTAAGAGTGTAAAGTTGACTAAATTGTGTTATTTCATTTCGAGAGGGCTTTCATATAGTTGAAAAACATTTAAAAGGCAGTAAACTGTTTTTTATGCTCTGGCTATGAAAATATTGTATTTATTTGTTTTTAAAAAAAAAATTTTTATTGGGTTTTTACAGACATATAGTTGACAAAAGTAAACACAAATGCCCCAAATGCTGTTTTCCCCCACCACACCATTTGTTTACTTTTGTCAACTATATGTCTGTAACCCCCCCCCCCCAAAAAAAATAAATAAAAATAAAATATATATATATATATATATGAATGGAGCCTTCTGCTCCATTCAGTTTCTCAGCTGTCCACCAAGATCAGACTCTCTACCGACAAAACAGCGGGAAAAATCAGGATATTGTTTAGTATATATATATATATATTAGAGATGCGCGGATAGGCAATTATTTCATCCGCAACCGCGTCAGAAAGTCGTCAACCATCCGCCATCCACCCGATGTAACGTTTGATCTGAACTGCACCCGCCCACCATCCGCCCGTTGTTATATATCTAATATTAATAAAAATTTTTTAAAAAAGGGTGAAAACTACGCGAATTGCACCTTGTGCAGACAAGATTTTTCGATCGGACACGGAGGAATTAGCGATGTAAAAGACCACGTTGGGACAAAAAAACACAAGTCTAATGCCGTTGCTAGCGATACAAGTGGAAAACTTTCAACGTTTTTCGTCGCCCAAACAGATTCTTTGGATGTGATAAATGCCGAAGTTTTATTTATGGAGGCAATAATTGAGCATGGACTTCCAATCGCACTGGCTGATCACATGGGACAGTTAATAATGTAATGCAACCTTTAAAAATCATTACGCGGTGATCGCGATCCCAAAAATAAACTTTTCTTGCATGATAATGTCCAGAAAAATTCGCTTTATATTACTATAGAGTCCTTTTAACGAATGAGTTTGATGGTTTATCACAAACCTTAAATGAAAGAAGTCCTTTGTTCTCCTGCACCATGCATGCGCAATCCTGTCGGCTGTATTTCACAGCACGACATACTGTAAAAAGTGTTTATACTATTTATACTTTCAATTAACAAATTGAAGTCTTGTGAAAGGTTGACAGGATAACTGGCATTAACTGTCAAAATAATTTCAAACTATTGAAGTTAGCTTACAGAATAAACATGTCAATCAACCCATATGATTTTTGCTGTAATATTTTTATTTTGAAAAGTCACTGTGACTGATAGAAAAGTGATGGTTTTAGCAACATTTTAACCTGGCTGAATGCTAATAGTCATTTTGCGTCGGGGGGCGAAGCCCTGAACCCTCCACCAGGACTTTGTCCTGGACCTACCGGGGCCTGCGGCCCTTGGACCCTGGCTACTAGGTTTTTCTGATTTAAAAGTTGGCAGGTATGGTGAGGTTATAAAGCTTTTGCCTGTTAAAGAAAGGAGACTGATCCAATGCACAGACATTCGCGTGCCACGCTGTCACGACCCAGACGCACACCTGTGCGCAATCATATGGGAGCCGCGCTGAGCGCACCTCCAAGCGCGTCTCGCTGCCGGCGACGGCCAGATATGGGCCCACGCTCCAGCGCCATCCATTTTCAGGGCTAGTTGATTCGGCAGGTGGGTTGTTACACACTCCTTAGCGGGTTCCAACTTCCATGGCCACCGTCCTGCTCTCTATATCAACCAGGGTGAGCCCCACCCCTTTCGTGAGCGCACTACGCGCGGAGTGACCCCTGTTACGCGCCCCCGGCAACAGGGGTGGCGGGCAGGTAAGCTGCGCGGGCGGAGCGCGCGGAGTGACCCATGTTACGCGCCCCCGGCCACGGGGGTGGCGGGCAGGTAAGCTGCTTACCTGCTGCGCGTGACGCCGGCCGCGGCAAAAGCGGACGAGGCGGGGTGTCGGTGCGGTGGGCGCGGTAGTGACCCTGGACGTGCGTCGGGCCCTTCTCGCGGATCGCCTCAGCTACGGCTCCCGGTGGGGCCCTCTCGGGGGAAGGGGCCTCGGTCCCGGACCCCGGCGAGGCGTCCCTTCTCCGCTCCGTAAAAGTGTCCATCTCTTTTCTTTTCTTTTTCTTCTGTTGTGGCATATGCAGCAGGTGCCTGCTCGTTTTTCGTATGTGGGTAACAACATTTAACTATGTATATATATTTCCGAATTGGTTTAACTGCCACCCGCAAAAAAAAAAAAAAAAAAAAAAAAAAATTAATCCGCCCGACCCGACCCGCGAGCGGATAAAATCTTAGTTTTTTTAATTTCATCCGCCCGATCCGCGGATAATCCGCGGACTCCGCGGTTGTGTCCGCAAACCGCGCATCTCTAATATATATATATATATATATATATATATACTAGAGATGCGCGGATAGGCAATTATTTCATCCGCAACCGCATCAGAAAGTCGTCAACCATCCGCCATCCACCCGATGTAACATTTGATCAGAACCGCACCCGCCCGCCATCCCGCACCCGCCCGTTGTTATATATCTAATATAGACGATGCAAGGCATTAGTGAGGTTATAAAGCTTTTGCCTGTTAAAGAAAGGAGACTGATCCAATGCAGCACAGACATTCGCGTGCCACGCTGTCACGACCCAGACGCACACCAGTGCGCAATCATATGGGAGCCGCGCTGAGCGCACCTCCAAGCGCATCTCGCTGCCGGCGACGGCCGGGTATGGGCCCAACGCTCCAGCGCCATCCATTTTCAGGGCTAGTTGATTCGGCAGGTGGGTTGTTACACACTCCTTAGCGGGTTCCGACTTCCATGGCCACCGTCCTAGCTGCTGTCTGTATCAACCAGGGTGAGCCCCACCCCTTTCGTGAGCGCACTGCGCGCGGAGTGACCCCTGTTACGCGCCCCCGGCAACAGGGGTGGCGGGCAGGTAAGCTGCGCGGGCGGAGCGCGCGGAGTGACCCCTGTTACGAGCCCCCGGCCACGGGGGTGGCGGGCAGGTAAGCTGCTTACCTGCTGCGCGTGACGCCGGCCGCGGCGAATGCGGACGAGGCGGGGTGTCGGTGCGGTGGGCGCGGTGGTGACCCTGGACGTGCGTCGGGCCCTTCTCGCAGATCGCCTCAGCTACGGCTCCTGGTGGGGCCCTCTCGGGGGAAGGGGTCTCGGTCCCGGACCCCGGCGAGGCGTCGGGGGCCTTCTCCGCTCCGTAAAAGTGTCCATCTCTCTTTTTTTTTTTCTTCTGTTGTGGCATATGTAGCAGGTGCCTGCTCGTTTTTCGTATGTGGGTAACAACATTTAACTATGTATATATATTTCCGAATTGGTTTAACTGCCCCCCGCCTGAATCTATTTAAAATCTAATTTTTTTTTTATTTCAACCGCCCGACCCGACCCGACCCGACCCGACCCGACCCGCGGATAAAATCTAATTTTTAAAAATTTAATCCGCCCGATCCGCGGATAATCCGCGGACTCCGCGGTTGTGCCCGCAAACCGCGCATCTCTAATATATACACACTATATATAGTGTATATATATAGTGTGTGTGTGTGCTTTTCTTATATATATATATATATATATATATATATATATGTATATATATATATATTGTATGTGTGTGTGTGTGTGTGTGTGTGTGCTTTTCTTATTTTATTTTACTTGTGGTGGGGGAAAACAGCATTTGATGCATTTGTGTTTACTTTTGTCAACTATATGTCTGTAAAAACCCAATAAAAACAAATAAATAAAATAGTTTCATAGCCAGAGCATAAAAAAACAGTTTACTGCCTTTTAAATATGTTTTTCAACTATATGAAAGCCCTCTCGAAATGAAATAACACAATTTAGTCGACTTTACACTCTTAATTGATATAGAAATGCTAAATGAGGCTGGGCCAATCAGTGGCCACGATACTGAACAGTGCACTCTAAATTGGTTTGGTCTCATCTCGTGGCCAACACTACAGTAGTATCGATATTTTTTGGTTTATTTAGCCATTTTTATGCTAGAAAATGCTCAATTTAGGACAAAAAAATGGTAGAATATGCTTTAAAAACATTTTCTAAATATCCAAAAAACATCTGTGTGTGCACACATATACACATACCGTATACATACCGTGTGTATATATATATATATATATATATATATATATATATATATATATATATATGTCTTAATAAGGTTATCCAAAAAATAGTGCTCGATACCGTAGTAGAGCGCAATATATGTATGTGTGGGGAAAAAATCACAAGACTATTTCATTTCTACAGGCCTGTTTCATGAGGGGGGGTACCCTCAATCGTCAGGAGATTTTAATGGGAGCATTCGCATACCATGGTTTATATAGGGCACAGAGTGGGTGGGTACAGGCTGGCCTAGGGGCGTGGTGGTTGGCTCATGTGTTACCTAGGAGGTGTTTCCGTCTATGGCGGCATGTTGTTACAATTTCGCTGCGCTTGTTGAGGGATGACAGGTCTGGACGGTAAATAATAAACAGTTTCTCTTTCAAGCATAGGTTGCATCTTTTATTACCACTATTGTAAGGTGTGCTGGATGCAATAATTTGCCATGTTATTGAATATTCAACATTATTGTCTTTGAGGTCCCAAATGTGTTTGCTGAGTTCTGTGGTATTTCGCAGGTTTTTGTTCCTGAAAGAAGCCTTGTGATTGTTCCATCTGGTTTTGAATTCTCCCTCGGTTAATCCTACATATGTGTCGGATGTGTTAATGTCCTTGCGTATTACCTTAGATTGGTAGACAACTGATGTTTGTAAGCACCCCCCGTTGAGAGGGCAATCAGGTTTCTTTCGACAATTACATCCTTTGTTGGTTTTGGAGTCGCTCTGTCTGAGGGCCGACGGCTCATTTGCAATTGTTTTGTTGTGGTTTGAGATGATTCCATCACGCAAGACCTACTGACTCAAGCACTAGACTTCGCCTCAGACTACGACTCAATCACAGGCAACGAAAGAAACATCATCATCCACGCAAAAAACTCCATTCTCATCCACAACAGTACACCATGGCAAAAAAAGAACAATGCAACATTTGACGTCACTATGGGAAGTTTTGACGGAGCAGAAACGTGTGAACTCGTTGGGAGTTTCCTCCTCTCCCAGCTCGCTAGCCTCAATCTGAACCTTGGTATTTACCGTGATGACAGACTGGCAGTTTGTCGCGCCTCGCCAAGGAGCAGCGAGAATACCAAGAAGCGCATATGCCAAATTTTCAAAGAGAACGGCCTACGGATCACGATTGAAGCCAACAAGCAAACCGTCAACTTCCTTGACGTCACTTTCAACCTGAGAAATAACAGCTACCAACCATTCACGAAACCCAACACAACACTCCAATACGTGCACCATGACAGCAACCACCCACCCACCACCACGAAAAGAATACCTACCGGAATCAATAAAAGGCTATCGATGCTGTCATCTAGCAAAGCTGAATTTGACCAAGCAACCCCCCCGTACCAAAAAGCCCTTGATGAAAGCGGATACAATTTCACCCTCACCTATGAACCCACGCCAGGAAACCAGCCAAAAAAGAACAGAAAACGGAACGACATCATCTGGTACAACCCCCCATACAGCAAAAACGTCTCAACGAACATTGGACACAAATTCCTCAATCTGATTGACAAACACTTTCCCAAAGACAACATCTTAAGAAAAGTATTCAACAAGAACAACATTAAATTGAGCTACAGCTGCATGAACAATATACGACAAATCATCTCAAACCACAACAAAACAATTGCAAATGAGCCGTCGGCCCTCAGACAGAGCGACTCCAAAACCAACAAAGGATGTAATTGTCGAAAGAAACCTGATTGCCCTCTCAACGGGGGGTGCTTACAAACATCAGTTGTCTACCAATCTAAGGTAATACGCAGGGACATTAACACATCCGACACATATGTAGGATTAACCGAGGGAGAATTCAAAACCAGATGGAACAATCACAAGGCTTCTTTCAGGAACCAAAACCTGCGAAATACCACAGAACTCAGCAAACACATTTGGGACCTCAAAGACAATAATGTTGAATATTCAATAACATGGCAAATTCTTGCATCCAGCACACCTTACAATAGTGGTAATAAAAGATGCAACCTATGCTTGAAAGAGAAACTGTTTATTATTTACCGTCCAGACCTGTCATCCCTCAACAAGCGCAGCGAAATTGTAACAACATGCCGCCATAGACGGAAACACCTCCTAGGTAACACATGAGCCAATCACCACGCCCCTAGGCCAGCCTGTACCCACCCACTCTGTGCCCTATATAAACCATGGTATGCGAATGCTCCCATTAAAATCTCCTGACGATTGAGGGTACCCCCCCTCATGAAACAGGCCTGTAGAGATGAAATAGTCTTGTGATTTTTTTCCCACACATACATATATATATATATATATATATATATATATATATATATATATATGAGCTGCCACCTTAACGTGGTAGAGGAGTTTGCGTGTCCCAATGATCCTAGGAGCTATGTTGTCCGGGGGCTTCTATGCCCCCTGGTAGGGTCTCCCAAGGCAAACTGGTCCTAGGTGAGGGATCAGACAAAGAGCAGCTCGAAGATCTCTATGAATAACACTGACAAGGAACCCAGATTTCCCTCGCCCGGACGCGGGTCACCGGGGCCCCCCTCTGGAGCCAGGCCTGGAAGTGGGGCACGATGGCGAGCGCCTGGTGGCCGGGCCTGTCCCCATGGGGCCCGGCCGGGCACAGCCCGAAGAGGCAACGTGGGTCCCCCCTCCAATGGGCTCACCACCCATAGCAGGGGTCATAGAGGTCGGGTGCGATGTGAGCTGGGCGGAAGCCGAAGGCAGGGCACTTGGCGGTCCGATCCTCGGCTACAGAAGCTAGCTCTTGGGACGTGGAACGTCACCTCGCTGGGGGGGGAAGGAGCCTGAGCTAGTGCGCGAGGTGGAGAAGTTCCGGCTAGATATAGTCGGACTCACTTCGACGCACAGCAAGGGCTCTGGAACCAGTTCTCTCGAGAGGGGCTGGACTCTCTTCCACTCTGGCGTTGCCGGCAGTGAGAGGCGACGGGCTGGGGTGGCAATTCTTGTTTCCCCCCGGCTCAGAGCCTGTACGTTGGAGTTCAACCCGGTGGGCGAGATGGTAGCTTCCCTCCGCCTTCGGGTGGGGGAACGGGTCCTGACTGTGGTTTGCGCTTACGCGCCAAGCCGCAGCTCAGAGTACCCACCCTTTTTGGATTCACTCGAGGGAGTACTTGAGAGTGCTCCCCCGGGTGATTCCCTCGTTCTACTGGGGGACTTCAATGCTCATGTTGGCAGCGACAGTGAAACCTGGAGAGGCGTGATTGGGAAGAATGGCTGCCCGGATCTGAACCCGAGCGGTGTTTTGTTATTGGACTTTTGTGCCCGTCACAGATTGTCCATAACGAACACCATGTTCAAACATAAGGGTGTCCATATGTGCATTTGGCACCAGGACACCCTAGGCCGCAGTTCCATGATCGACTTTGTAGTTGTGTCATCGGATTTGCGGCCTCATGTTTTGGACACTCGGGTGAAGAGAGGGGCGGTGCTTTCTACCGATCACCAGCTGGTGGTGAGTTGGCTGCGATGGTGGGGGAGGATGCCGGACAGACCTGGCAGGCCCAAACGCATTGTGAGGGTTTGCTGGGAACGTCTAGCAGAGTCTCCTGTCAGAGAGAGTTTCAATTCCCACCTCCGGAAGAACTTTGAACATGTCACGAGGGAGGTGCTGGACATTGAGTCCGAATGGACCATGTTCCGCGCCTCTATTGTCGAGGCGGCTGATTGGAGCTGTGGCCGCAAGGTAGTTGGTGCTTGTCGTGGCGGAAATCCTAGAACCCGTTGGTGGACACCGGCGGTGAGGGATGCCGTCAAGCTGAAGAAGGAGTCCTATCGGGTTCTTTTGGCTCATAGGACTCCTGAGGCAGTGGACAAGTACCGACAGGCCAAGCGGTGTGCGGCTTCAGCGGTCGCAGAGGCAAAAACTCGGACATGGGAGGAGTTCGGTGAGGCCATGGAAAACGACTTCCGGACGGCTTCGAAGCAATTCTGGACCACCATCCGCCGCCTCAGGAAGGGGAAGCAGTGCACTATCAACACCGTGTATGGCAAGGATGGTGTTCTGCTGACCTCGACTGCGGATGTTGTGGATCGGTGGAGGGAATACTTCGAAGACCTCCTCAATCCCACCAACACGTCTTCCTATGAGGAAGCAGTGCCTGGGGAGTCTGTGGTGGGCTCTCCTATTTCTGGGGCTGAGGTTGCTGAGGTAGTTAAAAAGCTCCTCGGTGGCAAGGCCCCGGGGGTGGATGAGATCCGCCCGGAGTTCCTTAAGGCTCTGGATGCTGTGGGGCTGTCTTGGTTGACAAGACTCTGCAGCATCGCGTGGACATCGGGGTCGGTACCACTGGATTGGCAGACCGGGGTGGTGGTTCCTCTCTTTAAGAAGGGGAACCGGAGGGTGTGTTCTAACTATCGTGGGATCACACTCCTCAGCCTTCCCGGTAAGGTCTATTCAGGTGTACTGGAGAGGAGGCTACGCCGGATAGTCGAACCTCGGATTCAGGAGGAACAGTGTGGTTTTCGTCCTGGTCGTGGAACTGTGGACCAGCTCTATACTCTCGGCAGGGTCCTTGAGGGTGCATGGGAGTTTGCCCAACCAGTCTACATGTGTTTTGTGGACTTGGAGAAGGCATTCGACCGTGTCCCTCGGGAAGTCCTGTGGGGAGTGCTCTGGGAGTATGGGGTATCGGACTGTCTGATTGTGGCAGTCCGCTCCCTGTATGCTCAGTGCCAGAGCTTGGTCCGCATTGCCGGTAGTAAGTCGGACACGTTTCCAGTGAGGGTTGGACTCCGCCAAGGCTGCCCTTTGTCACCGATTCTGTTCATAACTTTTATGGACAGAATTTCTAGGTGCAGTCAAGGCGTTGAGGGGATCTGGTTTGCTGGCTGCAGGATTAGGTCTCTGCTTTTTGCAGATGATGTGGTCCTGATGGCTTCATCTGGCCAGGATCTTCAGCTCTCGCTGGATCGGTTCGCAGCCGAGTGTGAAGCGACTGGGATGAGAATCAGCACCTCCAAGTCCGAGTCCATGGTTCTTGCCCGGAAAAGGGTGGAGTGCCATCTGCGGGTTGGGGAGGAGATCTTGCCCCACATGGAGGAGTTCAAGTACCTCGGAGTCTTGTTCACGAGTGAGGGAAGAGTGGATCGTGAGATCGACAGGCGGATCGGTGCGGCGTCTTCAGTAATGCGGACGCTGTATCGATCCGTTGTGGTGAAGAAGGAGCTGAGCCGGAAGGCAAAGCTCTCAATTTACCGGTCGATCTACGTTCCCATCCTCACCTATGGTCATGAGCTTTGGGTTATGACCGAAAGGACAAGATCACGGGTACAAGCGGCCGAAATGAGTTTCCTCCGCCGGGTGGCGGGGCTCTCCCTTAGAGATGGGGTGAGAAGCTCTGCCATCCGGGAGGAGCTCAAAGTAAAGCCGATGCTCCTCCACATCGAGAGGAGCCAGATGAGGTGGTTCGGGCATCTGGTCAGGATGCCACCCGAACGCCTCCCTAGGGAGGTGTTTAGGGCACGACCGACCGGTAGGAGGCCACGGGGAAGACCCAGGACACGTTGGGAAGACTATGTCTCCCGGCTGGCCTGGGAACGCCTCGGGGTCCCACAGGAAGAGCTGGACGAAGTGGCTGGGGAGAGGGAAGTCTGGGCTTCCCTGCTTAGGCTGCTGCCCCCGCGACCCGACCTCGGATAAGTGGAAGAAGATGGATATATATATATATATATATATATATATATATATATATATATATATATATATATATATATATATATATATATATATATATATATATATATATATATATATATATATATATATATATATATATATATATATATATATATATAGGCAGCACGGTGGAAGAGGGGTTAGTGCGTCTGCCTCACAATACGAAGGTCCTGAGTAGTCCTGGGTTCAATACCGGGCTCGGGATCTTTCTGTGTGGGTAGCGGGGGTGTATTTTGTAGCGTCCCGGAAGAGTTAGTGGTGCAAAGGGTTCTGGGTATTTGTTCTGTTGTTTTTATGTTGTATTACGGTGCGGATGTTCTCCCAAAATGTGTTTGTCATTCTTGTTTGGTGTGTATTCACACAGTGTGGCGTATATTTCCAACAGTGTAAAAGTTGTTTATACGGGCACCCTCAGTGTAACCTGTATTGCTGTTGATTAAGTATGCCTTGCGTTCACATGTTTGTGCATACAGACGCCGCACATATTTTGTGATCGGGCAGGCACGTTGTTAGAATGGACGAAAAGCAGACGTGACGACAGCTCATAGTCGACGTTAAAGGCAGTGCCTTTAAGGCACGCCCCCAAGACTGTGGTCCGGGCGGACTACGAGATATAATGACTGATGAACATCTTCGTTCGATAATGAAGGTTGCCTCAGCTCAAAGCCTGAGCCCCGACATTAATGAACTAGCATCCAAGAAAAGATGGCAGGTATCTTGCTTGGGCACATCAGATTAGTCCTGAATTCATTGTTATTTTATTTAAAAATGTATTAGCCTGTGGAAAAAGTTAATGTTGATATTTACCTCAGAAAGCTGCAAATAGAAAAGAGGCATTCAATTTTTATTTAAATTGTATTTGATATGCCATTGATATTTTTGTATTATTATTATTATTATTTGAAACTTGATTTTGCATGTCACTATAAAGTCATATAAGCCTTGCTTGTTCAATATTCAATGCAAAACTTGTTTGGGTCCATATCAAAAAGGTTAATTTGATCAACCTTGGCCCGCGGCTTTGTTCAGTTTTACATTTTGGCCCACTCTGTATTTGAGTTTGACACCCCTGATGTAAAGGATTTGGTTCAATCATGTCACCTCTGACCACAGACAGAGTGTTAATAATTTCCGTCCAATAGCTGTTCAGGGACGGGCACAGCCTAAACATACAGTCGTGGTCAAAAGTTTACATACACTTATAAAGAACATAATGTCATGGTTGTCTTGAGTTTCCAATCATTTCTACAACTCTTGTTTTGGTGTTCCTGGGATTAAAGGCCTCAGACCTTTAATCCAAGGAACAGCAATCCTACCGTCAAGCGTGGTGGTGGTATATGCTCTGGGCCTGTTTTGCTGCCAATGGAACTGGTGCTTTACAGAGAGTAAATGGGACAATTAAAAAAGGAGGATTACCTCCAAATTCTTCAGGACAACCTAAAATTATCAGCCCGGAGGTTGGGTCTTGTGCGCAGTTGGATGTTCCAACAGGACAATGACCCCAAACACACACGTCAAAAGTGGTAAAGGAATGGCTAAATCAGGCTAGAATTAAGGTTTCAGAATGGCCTTCCCAAAGTCCTGACTTAAACGTGTGGACAATGCTGAAAAAACAAGTCCATGTCAGAAAACCAACTGAACTGCAGCAATTTTGTCAAGAGGAGTGGTCAAAAATTCAACCAGAAGCTTGCCAGAAGCTTGTGGATGGTTATCGAAAGCGCCTTATTGCAGTGAAACTTGCCAAGGGACATGTAACCAAATATTAACATTGCTGTATGTATACTTTTGACCCAGCAGATTTGGTCACATTTTCAGTAGACCCATAATAAATTCATAAAAGAACCAAACTTCATGAATGTTTTTTGTGACCAACAAGTATGTGCTCCAATCACTCTATCACAAAAAAACAAGAGTTGTAGAAATTATTGGAAACTCAAGACAGCCATGACATTATGTTCTTTATAAGTGTATGTAAACTTTTGACCACGACTGTATGTATTAAATTAGCTGGAGACAAAATATTTGATTTATAAGGAATAGTTCCTACTTTGCAATAATTAATCTATCGCGGTCATGCCCAGAACCAAAAAACAACGATGAACAAGGGACGACTGTATACACTGTATATGTGTGTATGTATGTAAGTGAATGTGCCCTTTCTCCATTTCTCTTTACTATAGAAAAACTACAAAAAAATCATTATGAATATTACAACTAATCACTATTCTGTATATTTTCTTCTTTTTTAATATATTTTGTTGTTCAGTCTACGCCCAACTTTTCATTTAGTGGTACATCTGACAATGCATGCACAATCCTACTATTGCGCACCATTGTTTCTTGTCTGTGTGCTTTGTATTTTAGGATCCTCCCCACTTTTGTAAACATGCACGTCATTGAAATAAAGTTAAACATTTTTTTTAAAACTTTACAAGCAATCATTTGAAAAAACAAAGAAACAACTTGGTGTCGAAGCCAGGATGTAATAAGTATAAGCGACTGAAGAGGGCGAACTATCCCGCCTGAAAACGTCTCTGTGTAACACTGAAAGTCTTCCCCGGATAAACTGGAAACAGTAACACGCAACAGGTGTTTCCGGTGAGCGGGTTTGGTCATGTCTGCCAGAAAGCCTCGCTCGGTGGCGAACCCTTTGGAGTCTGCCATCACTTCACCGAGTGAGAGGATACTAAAAGAATGTCACAGTTTGTATGTCGACAGCGAAAACGGTAAATAATAACGACAAAAACTAAGTCGCCTAGTGTGAGTTTTGCCATACAAGGAACTAACGGTGGTAGAGAGGACCTATAATAACTTTAGGCTCGGTTACAAATATGCCCCGCGGGTGCTTAAATGTGCTGTGTATAATCAAAATGTCTCTTAAATGTTCGTGAAAATCTGTAGTGATATGTCACTGCAGCTGTCTGTCAGTATATATGGTATTTGACATTGGACACTCACTGCTCCTCTTCAGTGACTGTCACAAGTTGTACTTAGGTGGGAATCCTAAATTGTATCACACACTTGTGTTAGTCAGGATGGAAAACGTGTCACTTTTCTGCATTAAGCAATGAAACATTATATTTTTAAGTACCAATGATTGTCACACACACACACTAAGTGTGGTGAAATTATCCTCTGCATTTGACCCATCACCCTTGATCACCCCCTGGGAGGTGAGAGGAGCAGTGAGCAGCAGCGGCGGCTGCGCTCGGGAATCATTTCGGTGATTTAACCCCCAATTCCAACCCTTGATGCTGAATGTCAAGCAGGGAGGTAATGGGTCCCATTTTTATAGTCTTTGGTATGACTTGTCCGGGGTTTGAACTCATGACCTACCGATCTCAGGGCGGACATGTGTTCTTCCCTCCAGCAACTACCCTTTGACTACATTGGGGACATTTTTGTCCTTTTTTGTTTTGGCCATCATTCTGGTTCTGTTACTCCAGTGGTGTCAAACGTAGGGCCCGAGGGCTGGATCAGGCCCGCGAACAGGTTTTATCCGGCCCGCGGGATGAGTTTGCTAAGTATAAAAATGACCCTGAAATTGTTGAATGAAAGAAACAGCTGTTATAAATGTGTCCACTGGATGTCACAATAGCAATTATTTGTATTTTTGTAGATGGAGCTACATATGTACAAAATAAACCCCATGATGTTAGTACATCAGTCGAGGAAAATGATCAAACTACATAAACCACATACTGTAATTTGATTTTGATATCATTTTTGTAATATCTTGATAGATTGAAAATTAACACTAATGAGTTGACTGATGTACATTATCACATAATTTATTCTGAAAATATAAATAACGACAAATAAAGATAGAATACTATTAACCGCAAAATGTAGGTGTAAAAAAACCCAACAACATCATGATTTGTACATTTTCAGATTGTGCTTGTTCTATTTTTAAACAAATACAATAGAATGCCTTTTATTGTCACTATACACAGGTACAATGAGATTAAAAGCAACTCCAGTATCAGTGCGACAGTCTGCAAATATGCAAAACATAGGAAGAAAAAGAAAAGTTGTGCAAAAGGAGGTGAGGTGCACAGTCCAGTCCTAAGAAAGAAAGTTCAGAATGTGTTGTTTACAGGAATAAATATTATACTATATACATTGTGGTTGGAAAGTAAAAATTGCACACAGAGAGGTGCTAAACCATAAAATCAGTGCCTATGAGAGTTCACCGTGGTTATGGCTTTAGGGAAATCCACAATCTGAATGCTCCTGTAAATGTATATAGTATAATACTTATTCCTGTAAACAACACATTCTGAACATTCGTTCTCAGGACTGGACTGTGCACCTTACCTCCTTTTGCACTATTTTTCTTTCTTTTCAGAATCAAAATAGTTTTTATTGCCATTGTTTGAGAACGGTTTCACAAACTAGGAATTTTTCTTGGTGCAATCGTGCAACATAAAACACATATAACACAGATTTGGTAATAAAAAGAGCTGTAACTGAGCTATCAGATCTTGTTATTGTTCATGTGCCTGATGGCCTGAGGGGGAAAAACTGTTCAGGTGGCGAGAGGTGTGGGTCTGGATGGACCGTAGTCTCCTGCCTAAGGGGAGAGGGGAGAATAGTTTGTGTCCAGGGTGAGAAGAGTCAGCTGTGATCCGACCCACACGCCTCCTGGTCCTGGAAGAGAACAGGTCCTGGAGGGATGGGAGCTTGCAGCCAACTACCTTCTCAGCAGCACGTACGATGCGCTGCAGTCGATGCTTATCCTGGACTGTGGCGCCGGGGAACCACACGGTGATGGAGGAGGTGAGGATGGACTCGATGCTGGCTGAGTAAAACTGCACCAGCATCTCGGTCGGCACCTTAAGTTTCCTCAGCTGCCGCAGGAAGTACATCCTCTGTTGGGCCTTCTTGATGAGGGAGCTGATGGTCGGCTCCCACTTGAGGTCCTGGGTGATGGTGGTGCCCAAGAAACAGAAGGAGTCCACAATGGAGACGGGGGTGGGAGAGTCAATCAGGGTGAGGGGGGGATGGTGGGGCTGTGATTTTCCTGAAGTCCATGATCATCTCCACGGTTTTCTGGGCGTTCAGCTCCAGGTTGTTGAGGCTGCACCAGGACGCCAGCCGGTCCACCTCTCTCCTGTAGGCGGACTCATCGCCCCCAGAGATGAGCCCGATGAGGGTAGTGTCATCCGCAAACTTGAGCAGCTTTACAGACTGGTGACTGGAGGTGCAGCAGTTTGTATACAGGGAGAAGAACCAGGGGGAAAGTACACAGCCCTGAGGAGTACTAGTGTTTGTGGTTCGACTGTCCGAGACAATCTTCCCCAGCCGCACGTGCTGTCTTCGGTCTGTAAGGAAGTCATTGATCCAACTGCAGAGGGAGTCGGGCACGCTGAGCTGGTAGAGCTTGTCTCGTAGCAGTCCAGGGAGGATGGTGTTGAAGGCAGAGCTGAAGTCCACAAACAGGATCCTAGCGTAGGTTCCTGGGGAGTCCAGATGCTCCAGGATGAAGTGGAGGGCCAGGTTCACTGCATCATCCACAGACCTGTTGGCTCTGTAGGCGAACTGCAGTGGGTCCAGGAGGGGGGCAGTGATGTCCTTGAGGTGGGACAGGACCAAGCGCTCAAAGGACTTCATGACCACAGACGTCAGCGCAACCGGCCTGTAGTCATTAAGTCCTGGGATCTGTGCTTTCTTGGGGACAGGGACAATGGTGGAGGTCTTAAAGCAGGACGGCACGCGGCATAGCTCCAGAGAGGTGTTAAATATGTCAGTGAAGACAGAAGCCAGCTGGTCCGCACTGTGTCTGAGAGGAAAGGGGGAGACACCATCCGGCCCGGGGGCCTTCCGCGTATTCAGCTTCAAGAACTGCCGGCGTACATCCTCCGCTTGGATGGAGAGGGCCTTTACAGTCTTGTGATGTTCTTGGAGTCCTGTGATGTCCTTGGAGTCCTTTAACTTCTTTAATGAAGTGCTGGCGTTGGTGGGGAGGGTGATTGTGGGGGGAGCAGAGCTTTGATGAGCTGGAGTCCGTTCATGACGACAGTAATGTGTGTTGAGGCCCTGAGCGAGAGTCCGGTCATTTAGGGCCTGGGGGGTTTTAGGCTTATAGTTCGTAAGGGTCCTTAGCCCTCTCCAAACGGCCGCAGAATCATTGGAGCGAAACTGTTCCTGTAGACGGTTAGAGTACACAGATTTAGCTTTCTCCACTTCCCTGTTGAAGTGGTAGTTCGCGTCTCTGTAGGTACTTCGGTCCCCGCTTCTCCACGCAGCCTCCTTTTTCTTGCGCAGCTGTCGGAGCTTGGGTGTGAACCAGCGCTTGTCGTTGTTATAACAAGCCCTAGTGCGCGTTGGAATGATGCGCGCCTCATCGAACTGAATGTCTGAGGTCACAGTGTCCGTACACTCGTCCAGATTGTTCGTGGCCGCTCCAATTGCCTCCCAGTTTGTCGTCTCCCAACATGCACGCAGCTCTTCCACTGACTCGGCGGTGAAACACTTAATGGTCTCATAACAGGTTTAGCCAGTTTCAGTCTCTGTCTGTATGAAGGGATTAAGTGCACCATCACGTGATCTGATAGTCCAAGAGCAGCGCGCGGGACTGCATGAAAAGCCTTGCTTATTGTAGTGTAGCAGTGATCCAAAGTGTTCTCCTCTCTGGTCGGGCATTTAATAAACTGCCTATACTTGGGTAATTCCTGGCTCAAATTTCCCTTGTTAAAGTCACCAAGCACGATAACAAGAGAGTCCGGAAAAGACCGTTCCACATGTAAGATCTGGTCTGCAAGCGTGCGCTGAGCGTCACGCACGTCCGCGCCGGGCGGTATGTAAACAGCCACCAGAATGAATGAAATGATCTCACGCGGTGAGTAAAAGGGCTTACAGTGAATGAAAATATATTCCAGAGAAGGAGAGCAGTGTTTGGATATCACTGTCACGTCTGTACACCAGCTGTTGTTGATAAAGAAGCAGACTCCACCGCCTCTTTTTTTGCTGGAGAGCGCCGCGTTTGGTCCGCGCGGAGAAGATGAAAGCCCTCCAGTTGAACCGAACTGTCCGGGACACTCGCGCTCAGCCATGTCTCCGTGAAGCACAACACACAAGATGAGGAAAAGTCCTTGTTTCTTCTCATCAGCAATGCTAGCTCGTCCATCTTGTTGGCAAGTGAGCGGACGTTGGAAAAAAAGATGCCTAGTAGAGGCAAGCGTAATCCCCGTCCGCGAAGACGGACAAGAGCGCCCGCTCGCTTCCCTCTTCGGTGCGGTCTCCCTCTTTTGATCACAGAATGGACCAAATCCGCAGCTGACGCTAAGCTGACCGGTAATAAGTCCATAGGGATGATGGATCTGATGTTCAGTAGCTCTTCGCGGGTGTAAGAGCACCCGGACACACAATTTACGCACAAAAACAAACAAAACAGAGCGCACAAGAGCACCGAGGCAGCCTTCATCGGCGCCATGATGATGCGTAACTTAACTGCCAGTTTTTCTACCGTGAAAACAAATGTATCGTTTTTCCATTTACAGTATTACACCGTTAAAAACAAGATTTTACAGTAAAAATATGGCAGCTCAGTCAACAGAATTTTAACACAAAAAAATAGTAGTTTTTTTCAATGAATTAATATGCTGTAAAGAACACCGTAAAATATATTGTCATTTTTATTAATTTGATGGGTAGTTTGCTGTAAAATCATAAGTCAAGCAGATATTTAAGTATTTATTTTTATTTAGACCAAAAATGTTTGGAAAGTATTATAATATACTGTAATATTTGTTGCAACAATGGATACTATTAAAGTTTAAAAGGCATGCTATTTCAAGCAGTACATATATTTTTTCTATCAAAATGAAAAAAATCCATTACATTTAGTGAAAAAATATTAAGTACTTTGTTGACACATCATTTCCAGGTGTTTGCGGACCAGATAAAATGATGTCGCGGGCCAGATCTGGCCCTCGGCCCTTGAGTTTGACACCTGTGGACTATAGTATATGTGCAGTACTGCATTTTTTTCCAAAAATGAATACCTGAAATTAATAAAATGCATGTTTATATTGTGTAATGGCAGCGCGATTAAAAAATGTGTATAATGGGAGTGAATGGCAACATTTATGTCAAAGAGAGCATCGGAGACACTGCAAAAAAATTGAACAGTGTATCAAAAATATACATATTTTTGTTAATCTGATGTATATTTATGCCTGATCTTTTAAAACAGCCAACCAACATTTATTATATAAAAAAAAAAAAAAAAAAATTATATATATATATATATATATATATATATATATATATATATATATATATATATATATATATATATACAGGTATATATATATATATATTTTTTAAATTACATTTACAGGGTATCCATCCATCCATCTTCTTCCGCTTATCCGAGGTCGGGTCGCGGGGGCAGCAGCCTAAGCAGGGAAGCCCAGACTTCCCTCTCCCCAGCCACTTCGTCCAGCTCTTCCCGGGGGATCCCGAGGCGTTCCCAGGCCAGCCTGGAGACATAGTCTTCCCAGCATGTCCTGGGTCTTCCCCGTGGCCTCCTACCGGTCGGACGTGCCCTAAACACCTCCCGAGGGAGGCGATCGGGTGGCATCCTGACCAGATGCCCAAACCACCTCATCTGGCTCCTCTCGATGTGGAGGAGCAGCGGCTTTACTTTGAGCTCCCCCCGGATGACAGAGCTTCTCACCCTATCTCTAAGGGAGAGCCCTGCCACCCGGCGGAGGAAACTCATTTCGGCCGCTTGTACCCGTGATCTTGTCCTTTCAGTCATAACCCAAAGCTCATGACCATAGGTGAGGATGGGAACGTAGATCGACCGGTAAATTGAGAGCTTTGCCTTCCGGCTCAGCTCCTTCTTCACCACAACGGATCGATACAGCGTCCGCATTACTGAAGATGCCGCACCGATCCGCCTGTCGATCTCACGATCCACTCTTCCCTCACTCGTGAACAAGACTCCGAGGTACTTGAACTCCTCCACTTGGGTCAGGGTCTCCGCCCCAACCCGAAGATGGCATTCCACCCTTTTCCGGGCGAGAACCATGGACTCGGACTTGGAGGTGCTGATTCTCATCCCAGTCGCTTCACACTCGGCTGCGAACCGATCCAGCGAGAGCTGAAGATCCTGGCCAGATGAAGCCATCAGGACCACATCATCTGCAAAAAGCAGAGACCTAATCCTGCAGCCACCAAACCAGATCCCCTCAACGCCTTGACTGCGCCTAGAAATTCTGTCCATAAAAGTTATGAACAGAATCGGTGACAAAGGGCAGCCTTGGCGGAGTCCAACCCTCACTGGAAACGTGTCCGACTTACTGCCGGCAATGCGGACCAAACTCTGACACTGATCATACAGGGAGCGGACCGCCAAAATCAGACAGTCCGATACCCCATACTCTCTGAGCACTCCCCACAGGAATTCCCGAGGGACACGGTCGAATGCCTTCTCCAAGTCCACAAAACACATGTAGACTGGTTGGGCAAACTCCCATGCACCCTCAAGGACCCTGCCGAGAGTATAGAGCTGGTCCACAGTTCCACGACCAGGACGAAAACCACACTGTTCCTCCTGAATCCGAGGTTCGACTATCCGGCGTAGCCTCCTCTCCAGTACACCTGAATAGACCTTACCGGGAAGGCTGAGGAGTGTGATCCCACGATAGTTAGAACACACCCTCCGGTTCCCCTTCTTAAAGAGAGGAACCACCACCCCGGTCTGCCAATCCAGAAGTACCGCCCCTGATGTCCACGCGATGCTGCAGAGTCTTGTCAACCAAGACAGCCCCACAGCATCCAGAGCCTTAAGGAACTCCGGGCGGATCTCATCCACCCCCGGGGCCTTGCCACCGAGGAGCTTTTTAACTACCTCAGCAACCTCAGCCCCAGAAATAGAAGAGCCCACCACAGATTCCCCAGGCACTGCTTCCTCATAGGAAGACGTGTTGGTGGGATTGAGGAGGTCTTCGAAGTATTCCCTCCACCGATCCACAACATCCGCAGTCGAGGTCAGCAGAACACCATCCTCACCATACACGGTGTTGATAGTGCACTGCTTCCCCTTCCTGAGGCGGCGGATGGTGGTCCAGAATCGCTTCGAAGCCGTCCGGAAGTCGTTTTCCATGGCCTAAACAATGGGTAAAACAATGAAAATGCAATATTTTTTTAATCTGGACTCAAGTTGAATAAATTTAATACATTTTTAAAATGTGTTAAATCTGCATCAAAACCTAAGTTTGTTGTTACTTGAGGTGGGAAATTTTGGGCATCTCACAATTTAATTACGAGTACGATTCAGTAGCTACAATTTTATTATAAATACAATATTCAGGAATGTTTAATATATTGCATATTAATATTATATTGTATATTTTTATTAAGTTATAAAGGTGTTATATTTAATTGTTAACTATATATATAAAGGACTCCTCCTTTGGCTACAGAATCATTCCCAGTTTTTGGATGTTAGTGCAAATAGACTAAACTTCTGAGAACTGTGGACGTCTGCTAAGTGATAAAATAAATAAACGTTCCTTCTTGGCAAGCAGATTTAATTTGATTTAATTAGATTTAATTTTCTTTGCCTTCTAAAACCACAGAATATTCCGACACGTTGCCCGTAATCGCTATAAACCTGCGGCTCAAAGACGTGTGTCATCTATCTACTCAATTATACTGTATCTATGGCTGAAAGTGTTGCTGGCCCGCTACTTCACATTCAAAATAGCTTAGCGCGCCTTGGTTAGCATGTTCTCCTCTTCTCCTGCCTCCTCTGTGTGTCCGTACTGAATCTGCATTTTAGAACCGTCTGTATTACTTTACTTAACATTTGTAAATAATCGATATTTGGACATTTGTCCATCAATTCAGCATGTCCATAGTCTAATCGTGATGCATCAGAGAATCGATCATTTGCCCCCCTAGGGTTGTTACATTATCAGAAGCAGCAAGAAATTAATTCATGTCATCATTCAAGTTTAGGGTGAATCATTGCATATACAGTACAGGGCTTAATCATATCCCAGCTCACGACTGTGAAAGTTTTTGTATATGTTAATAACATGTTCAAGATGTTCTCTCATTACCTGTTTTATCAATCAGCTTGCATTCAAAACCCCTAAGTTTTACATGACCTGTTTACTACATGTGTATGATGTGTATTATCTAGGCCTGGTAAAGATTGCCAGCAGCCTAGGAGTACGCCTTCTTCCTCCCAGAAAGAAGATTATTGTGATGATCATGGGGAACCATTCTGCAGGAAAAAGCTCCTTCATCAACTGGTACGATAATCCAGTCAAAATGTTTACATGCCGTATATTAATCTGATTTCTCCAATACAATACTTTTTTTCTTCTGTTTTTCATGAATAACATTCAATAGACTGTATAAAACATTGTGTATCTTCAAAAAATGCTACACTATCATTGAGAATATCGGATGCATTCACTCTCATTTTAGGTATGTTGAGGAGCATATCCAAAAAACTGGTGTTGCCATTGAAACGCAGGGCTTCACATTCATCACAAGTGGGCGTAAAAGAGAATCATTGACGGTAAGAAGAAGTGTATGCTACTTTCAAGTAGGAAGGAATGCTACCATGCAGTTTGGTGTTTGTGTGAAATTCGGATGTCCCTTGTGAAGGTTGATCTATTCATTATTGGCTTGTTTGCAAGCACATCTCCTTTGGCATGTTAGGGCCAACCAGTGGCCACATACAGACAGACATACACGCACACAAAATACAAGGAGTAACTAAAACAAAAAAACACAGTGAACCTTTGTTGAAACAATCTACATTTCAATTTTAAATTGTTTTTTTTCCCATAGTAAATAATAACAATAGCTCGAATTTGTTCCACTGTCAAACCATTGCCACCATAAGATGTTGATTAACTGACTGGTTAAAGTAAATTTTTAATATTCTTACCTGTACATGTGTAATAGTACATTAAACTGTCATTGGTTTCACCCTATCATGACATTTTCTTTAGTTTCTACATTATGTCATTGTTTCCTGCATTTTCCTTGTATTTTGTGTTGATTTCCGATCAAGAGCTATATTCCCTTCTGTTTTTCCTACTCTACTCTACTCTACTCTACTCTACTCCAGAGCAGGAACTCTAAACTTTTTCTATCATGGTCTACATACAGAAACATGAAAGAATACGGTCTATTAAACAAAATTGTTATCTTAGCCTTTGTGTTATAGGTAAGTAACTACGTATAATATAGTTGTTAGCGTTGTTGGTAGGGTTTGGCATCGTTTTTATTCAAACAATTCCAATACCGATTTCTCGTTCGGGTTCTTAACCATTCTCGATTCTGATGGGAACTGTACTTTTTTGGGAATTTTGCCTATCAATCACAGTCCTTATGAGAGACAAGAACACGTCTTTTTTAATGCATTCTAACTTATGAATAAATTTCCGCTAACAATGGAGTCAAAGGAAGCTCCACTATTGACCTATAGATCTGAATATTAACCAAGTATTAGCGATATTGTTTTTATAAGGGCTAACATGAAGGATCTATTTTTTAGCAGTACATTGATCACAGAGCGATAACTAGCTTATGCTGTTCTATTGACATTGTCAGCCGGTGTGCTGATACATCGCCTGTTAGCTGGTTAAAGTTAATTTTAGATTGTAAATATTGTAAATAATGCCTCTCGCTTGGATAGCAGAAAGCTGTAGCCATAAACTGAGAAGTTGGTAAACATTGACAGCATCGGAGTTGGCGAAAAAGACACGAAAAGATGATCAATTTACAACCACTTTTTTTTTTAAACCCTTCACGGGGCCTATAATTAATTCTTCATCTAAACGGGAAGATATAAACATCCCATCAGTCAGCATCCCAGTGAGAAAATATATTGTACAGTAAGTAAGTTTTATTATAGTTGTTTTCTCATGAAGTCTGCATGACTAGTAGTCAGTGTTGTTGTTGAAGGAAAAAGCAAATGTTATGCGTCTTCGAAATGAATGCGCCACCGTATACTTAAATTGACTAAAATACGTAAATATTGCGTCATTATGAATGTGCCTGTTACTACATTACATATATACTCACAGCGTGTATAGAAAATCTTAATGGAGGTGTTTGGATGTTTTTTAGAGCGCTTTATAGGCGTAATAGAGCGACTCCCATTTGTTCCATTGTTAGCTGACCTTTGCCAACGTTTATTTACGACGTAGAATGCAACCCCCCCCCCAAAAAACCTGTGTTCTTGTCTTACATAAGGATTGTGAATGATAGGCAAAATTCCAACTATTGTGCATTTCTCCTTTAAAGTACAGTGCTAACCACTGTTCTTTTTGGATGAAATGGCCTCTATATTAACTACTGTAGACAAAAATGTCCCCTTGTAAAATAATAAACTAAATAATAATATAGAAATTCATTACCTGCTAACCTAGGTAGGAAAAATATTCACATCGACTGGTCTGATTGATGGAAATAGCTCAAACTATAATTCAAAAGAGACTATAGAACAATGTTATCAAATTTATTTATATACTTACTTACTTTTTCTTTTCTTGGGGCGTTTTGGTGTTTATGTTATTGCAATATTGTGTTGAGTGTTTATTTTTTATCATTTGTTTGCTGCCTCAAATTCCTCAATGTTAGCATATTTAATAGAATGTTGTTTTACTTAACCTGATTCTGACTGGTTGGACAAGAACAAGGTCGGTGCCGTGCGTCAAAGACGAATGGGGCACTAGGTGCAGGTACTCGCTGTTCCTCTTGCCTAAACGCCGAACTAAGTTGCAGAACAGGGAGATGATCAGGGGCACCAAAACAAGCTTGCTTGTTGCGTCATCGAGCTAGCTTACTTATCGCCACCGGTGTTCGCTCTCTGAGCCACAACGGTGACGGCTTTCTACTTTGCTCCTAATCATTTTTGGATGATTACAATCCGAACACTGTTAGTTCCGAACCAGTTGTAGTTCTAGGTTATTTATTAGTTGCCAGCGAGAAGGTATACTTTTGACGTGACGGGTGTAAACAGAGATCACAACATCGAAAGTATATTACCCGAGGGGGCGTGGCTACAGAATAGAGTCTTTGCATGCATGTTATAGAATTTTACATGACATGTTCAATGATAATAATGTTAGAAAATTGTCTATTTAAAAAAAATTATTCTGCACTAAATTACATGGGACAACCAAGTGTCAAAAAGAGCCAAAAGAGGTTGGTAGATGAGAATGAATCTAAAGGTCAAATACAGTGTAGAAATGCACCCTGTTGCAGGAAATGCTGTCTTGATTTTCAAAATGTTCTTTCGGGACATGCGTGGCAGCGCTTTGTGCCGATAGAAATATTCTTATTTCTTTGTCATTTTTCCTCTTTTTTTTCCTCAAAGGGTGCTTAAATGCCTGTAGTTGGCGGCTACTTCTTTGAAGGTGGCTGCTACTTCTTTTTCGTAAGTTCTTCTTTGTTGGTGCGGGTTATTTCTTCTTTGTTGGTGATGGCTATTTAATATTTGTTGGTGGTGCTTTTTCTGCTTTGTTGGCGAAAGCTATTTTTTGTAGGTGGCAGTTATTTCTTCTTCATTGGCCGCAGCTATTTGTTCTTCGTAGTTGGTGGCTATTTTTTTCTTCGTTGGTGGCGCTTTTTGTTCTTTGTTGGCGTTTGCTATTTTTTTTGTTCACGGCGGCTATTTCTTCTTTGTTGGTGGCGGCTATATCTTCTTTGTAGGTGGCAGCTGTTTCTTTTTCGTTAGTGGCGACTAGTTCTTCTTTGTTGGTGCCAGCCATTTCTTCTTCATTGGTGGCGGTTATTTCTTCTTTGTTAGCAGCAGCTATTTCTTCTTCGTTAGTGACGGCTATTTCTTGTTTGTTGGCGGTGGTTATTTCTGCTTTGTTGGTGACGGCTATTTCTTCTTTGTTTATTGAGGCTATTTCTTCTTCGTTGGTAGTGGCTATTTGTTTAAGTAGGGCATCGAAACTCGGAATCTAAATGAAAAAAATGTTAACAGTTCAATGAGAATTGGAATGTTAGTCCTGGTTCCTATCGGTGTTCGATGCCCAAGCATAGTTATATATAATAGATCTCATTCATAATGAATTCATTTACATTTCAGAACATGTCAAGGGCCCATAAAAATAGTTGTTGGCCAAGAAAGGCCCCAGGCCTCACTTTGAACACCCCTGGCTTCGGGCGCTACTCTCCACACCTGTCTCTTAGGCAATCAGGCTCCAGATTAATGAGTTTGGTTTATAGCACCCAGACACTGGTTCATTATCTTCCGTACGTCACTGTGCAGTTAGGTTGTGTCCCTTACGTTTTTGGATTTTCTCATTCCGAGCTGGAAGTTTTATTAATCACCTGTGGTTCAAGCTGGTGCTACTGCAGTTATCACTAATAAGAGGACCTTTTACCAGCTCTTCACCTGCCGTTTCTGCATCCTGAGGTCATTTCATAAACGACAAGCCTTAACAGCTGCATTTAATGACATGCTCCTCACATTTCTTTTTTAAATTTTTACATTTGACCAGACTTTTACGTCTTCAATATAAATCCATGTATCAATCTGCCATTGCCATGGGTATCCGAGAGACACTATTGTCCAGTCTACTTTTCATCTTAAGTGAGACTTCTTTAAACTTACTTATTGCTTCTCTCCGTGATGTTCTACATCATAGGAAATTTTGGCCATAAAAGGAGACAGACGCCACAATGTTACTAGTTTAAACAGTTTGCTATCCCCATTGAGAAATACCTAATTCACACAAACAGTCTCTTTACATGGAATAGGGATGTTCTGATTAGGGTTTTATGCTGCCGATTCCAAAACTGATCATCAATGAGTGAGATGGCCGATACCGATACCAATAACATGTATTAACTGTAAATTTTTCAATGTATTTTTTGTTGAGAAGTATTGACAGTTAAACTATCAACACAATGTTTAAACTAGTTCCTTATTCTCTTCCTCTGTACGTAACATGTTCAGCCTCGTCCTCCAGTGTTAATGGTACTTGATAATGATACTTAAGATACAAAGAAATGCAGTAACACAGGTGATTATTAATAGCTTAGAGGAGCAGCTTCACACTGTGTGCGGAGATACCTAATTGCTAGCTACTTTGTCAGCCGGCGGACCAAAAATAAATAGTGTCAGCCAGAGGAGATCGGCAGTTGTGCTGGGCAATAAAATGCATTAATCGGCAACGGCGATCACATAGTTTTTCTGTAAAATCTCACAGACTAAGCAGGAACCTACATTCTCTGCAGATATTCTCCTGCTCTGATTTCAGAGAGAAAGACGAGTACATTATATTGCAAGCACTCTAAAGAGAGCAGACTTGCTGCTGAGGAAACTACTAAGTATCAATTCTCTCCTCCTCTTCCTTTTTTCACAGGGGAATGCAACACTACATCTCTACCCCCATTTTAGACCACTCCTTGAGTTCAAAGGTAAGCCTTTTACCATAAAGATAACCGCTCATTTTGGATCCCCACATTAGCACCATGCTCTGACGTGGTCCATTGTTAAAGATAATATATGTGATTACTTATTGTCACAGACACAAAAAGACAATTAATTTTACTGTGCAAAGTAAAGACTTTTATCACATTAGTTCATCAGTGCGTATGTCTTTTGTCACACAATGCTTCCTCGTAAATCGTGTATAAACCGCAATCATGCCTGAGTCATCCAATGACATCAAATGCACATCAGTACTATTTGTCCCTGACATGATTATGACGGAATCGCTCTGATTAGCATCAGTCTTCTAAGACAATTGTTATTCCTGCATCGGCAGTGGTCTTGAGGCTGGGGATGACAAGCTGCTCGTGTCTGGGTGTGTCTGCCGTGGGGAGGCAGTGGCAGGGATGCAGAGATGTCCGGGGGGTGGGGTGCGGTAGGGGGAGTCTGTGCATTGATGTATGCCTGTGCAGTGGGAATGAAGGTTCACTGGGTGCTGGCAGTATGGTGTGAGTCACAGCAGGGCGGTGGAGGCAGGAGGAGCTGCCGAGAAATGTCCGAGCCATTAGAGACAGCACAGCTCTGCTTCTGTGGACCCGGAACCTCGCCGGATCGGCTCTGGAATACAAGGATGCTTTTTTTGTGTTTTTTTTTTTACTTTAAACGTGGTGCCGCCGCTTGGAAACGCTCTATAAGAGGCATTTGTCCGCCTTGCAGAAAAACTGAAGATGACTCATCAGAAATGCTGTATAGCTCCTTACATAAAAGGCAGCTTATTATTCAGTTGTGGGATATCCTTTAAAGTCTTATCACTAGTCGTCATCTCAGGAGTTTTAATAGCAGATTTTTAAGGTTTTCTCTAAATTCTAAGAAGTGATCTTCCCTTCGTCATTACAGGATCATACGCAGGATCTACTTCGGGAAACTTAGCACCAATTGTCGAGATTCTGCTCTCTAAGGTGTTGCTGTGGGAATCAATTCAATATTTTATATTAGTGTCAACCATATTTTAGGCTTCTGGACTTACCTTGACACGAGTGTCTTATATGTCAAAGGAACAGCTTCGTGCAGAATGTAGGGAGGCAACGATTAACCAGTTTTGCTATTAACAGTTAATATAAAAGTCAGTTATTTAATCGCAAAAGCCCCACTACACTGTGTGTTTCAGTCCTCTTCACTATAAGCGGAAATTATGTTATGTTATTTTCGACACATGTACCAAACTAGACAAAGTTACACCAGCGGTGCACACGCTTATTTGCACTTATCAAGAGAGACGCTAGTATGCTACATTAGCTAAAGTCAGCAGTGTGATAACATTTCGGGTACTTAAAAAATTACAATTGAGGACAGTGGCTCACTCATTTGCAAAACATGCCGAAATAAATTACCGGCTAAAGTGTCTAATACATCCAATATGGTGCAGCATTTGTGGCATCACCACCCAGCTTTACCCGGCATAGCAAAGGTAAGACATAATAACTGAGTTAAATTATGTTAGTGGCAAGTTACTTATTGAAGAATTGATTTGGTAAAGAGTTAAATATAGAAGTGTCACTCACAACAGGTACCTCAGTGAGGTACCTCAGTGTTGAGTCAGTTCAGTGTAAACAAACAGCAACAGGTTCTCCTGTCAGTGGCTTCATCCAGTGACATTTAACGTTAGATGAATTTGTGTTGAATAAACGATAGGCATTGTAAATTAATATAGCAAGTGTAAAACACTAACACAACATAAATAGCTTGTAGGATAACCACACTATGCAATTGCATTGAATTATGTGCATTCCAGTTATTATTAACACAGTATTACATAGATTATTAAAAATGACAAAAAGGCATTAATGACAGTTGATGACAATAACACTTGAGTTTATGAGTAAACATTTTTCCACGGGATCAATAAAGTTAATCTTAGTCTTATAGCTAATACAATAATAATACTTGTTTATATTTATTATTTTGTACTGTTATTATAATGTTATTAATAGATTACTGTTGTTTCTGACAGTAATAAATAACATCAAAATGGCTAGTGTCTGGGATTTTATAATTTTTTTGTTGTGAAATTAATCTATACCTAAAATGTGTAGCTGTGGTTATTACTCCGACTATAATTGTACAGTAAAAAAATCTATAATTGTTGCATCCCTAGCAGAATACACCTCTTGGCTATGTGCTGTCTGATAGCTGCATTGATGTTGGCCTTGTTGATGTGAGAGCAACATAAGGGAATGCTAATTTTCCTTCCACATTGAGCATCTCCACTGTGTGCAGCACAAGGATGTGATTTGTGTTGCCTTCTGACACCTGCTACGCTCTGTAAAATACCCCTCAGTGTCATCATGTGTGTACGTGTGTGTGTGCGTGCGTGTGTGTGTGTCTGTGTTTGAAGAAAGAGAGTGGGTTTGTCAGTAGTGGCGTGCGGGAATGCGGCGGGTAGGTCTCAATAGTTGTCCTGTTCTGGTGGAAGTGTTGAAATCTCAAAGTGCGTTGCCTCACAGTCGTTCTTCACTGGCTAGCTTTATGTCCTAAGCTAAAGCTGCCAGTTGAAGAGCTGTTGTGTGTAACCATGACAACAGACCTCTCCACACCAGGGGATGGGGAAGGGGGGGAACTGTGACTTGGCAAATTCGTGTACAGTATGTGTTAAAATTATCACCCATGTTTCTCTATGAATTCATTACTAGAGTAGTTGTTTTGTTTTGCTTTGTCCGATTTTGTCCATACTTGTTTTTAACTAGATGGCATGCATTTAAAAATACAAAGAAGTTGTCTTATTTTTTTATGTACACTACTTTAGTTTTTCCTATCTGGCTTGTGCAAAATGTATTTCAATAATTTGATTTGAATGGAATTCTCTCCATTGCAGAGGATTTTCAACTGTAACTGGAGGAAGTGGAATGAAAGTCATTGCCATTTAGAGTAATTCCCTTTATCCAAGTACTAGAAATAATTTGTCATGTGTCAGGAAGATTTTGGCTTAATTACTTAAATTAGTTTACAAACACTAAAGTTAACCTCATGTTCCCTCCATTTTGAGTACCCATTTGTAATATTCTTTTCACTTCAAAATGAACAAGAAATGAGACAAAATGTTGGTCAATGCAATAATTCATTTAATCAAATTTATCAATTGAGAGGCTTTCAAACAAATGTCCTGAAAGGGTTTGGCAACCATTTTGAGTTCTTGGATGAAGTAAAACATTGTAGCAAATAAGTATTTTTCTACTATTTTCCACAATTTCAAAGTTATAATTCATAAAAGTAAATGATCTGATTTATAGAACATATCTTTTTTCTTCATTTGCTGTAATTAAAATGTAATGTGTACAAGTATTAATATTTCTATAAGTTAAAGTTAAAGTACCAATGATTGTCACACACACACTCGGTGTGGCGAAATTATTCTCTGCATTTGACCCATCACCCTTGATCACCCCCTGAGAGGTAAAATATATGTACCAGTCATGTATGGAATATCGGATCCGTTTCCAGTGGGGGTTGGTCTCCGCCAGGGCTGCGCTCTGTCACCTATCCTGTTTGTGATTTTCATGGACAGGATTTCTAGGCAGAGTCGTGGCCATGGCGGAGAGGGTATACGTCTCGGGGGGCTAAAGGTTGCGTCACTGCTGTTTGCAGATGATGTGGTCCTGATGGCACCTTCGTTTCGTGACCTTCAGCTCTCACTGGATCGGTTCGCAGCCGAGTGTTCAGTGGCTGGAATGAGGATCAGCATCTCCAAATCTGAGGCCATGGTTCTCAGCAGGAAACAGATGGATTGTACAGTCCAGGTAGAGGACGAGACTCTGTCCCAGGTGGAGGAGTTTAAGTATCTTGGGGTCTTGTTCACGAGTGAGGGAAAGATGGAGAAGAAAATCAGCTTTAGAATCGGAGCAGCTGGGGCAGTATTGCAGTCTCTCTGCCACACTGTTGTGACGAAACGATAGCTGAGCCAGAAGGCAAAGTTCTCGGTCTACCGAGCTATCTACATTCCTACTCTCACCTATGGTCATGAAGTGTGGGTCATGACCGAAAGAATAAGATCGCGGATACAAGCGGCCGAAATGAGTTTCCTCAGAAGGGTGGCTGGCATCTCCCTTAGAGATAGGGTGAGAAGTTCAGTCACTCGAGAGAGACTCGGAGTAGAGCCGCTGCTCCTTCGCTTGGAAAGGAGCCAGTTCGGGCATCTCGTGTGGATGCCTCACGAGCGTCTCCCTAGGTAGGTCCTCGTTGCACGTCCCACTGGGAGGAGACCCCGCGGCAGGCCAAGGACCAGATGGGGGGATTACATCTCCTCTCTGGCCTGGGAACGCTTCGGGATTCCCCAGGAGGAAGTCGCTAATGTTGCTCTGGAGAGGGAAGTCTGGGGGTCTCTGCTGGAGCTGTTGTGCCCGTGACCCGATTCCAGATAAGCGGTTGAAGATGGATGGATGTATGGAATATACTATTCTGGAATACACCAACAATATTAATTGGGACTTCCTTGAATTTTGATTTTGAATTCGAATTGCAATTCTACTTTCTGTTTGCCACCTCTATTCAAATTCATAGAATAGATTGGAATTCGAGTGACATTCTCAATTTAATTCAGAACTTGGCACACACCTGTCTCTTGTTGTTTATCTCTGAAGAATACTTCTGTTGCACGTAATTTATGTGATATTTTCCTACTTCTGCATGCCTCACAAATTGTGTATTTTATATTACAGGTGTTATGGACTATCTATCTGCTGAGATATCCACCTCCAAGCAGAAGAAGTTCAGCCTTGTGACCTTCGTGGACACACCGGGCTTAGTGGATGGGGACATGATCTACCCTTTTAATGTTAACAGCGCCATCACATGGTTCGGTAAGTCCTCTGTATAGCGGCACACAGGCACTATATACTAGGGCTGCGAATCTTTGGGTGTCCCACGATTCGATTCAATATCGATTCTTGGGTCACGATTCGATTATAAATCGATTTTTTCGATTCAACGCGATTCTCGATTCAAAAACGATATTTTTCCGATTCAAAACAATTCTCTATTCATTCAATACATAGGATTTCAGCAGAATCTACCCCAGTCTGCTGACATGCAAGCAGAGTAGTAGATTTTTGTAAAAAGCTTTTATAATTATAAAGGACAATGTTTTATCAACTAATTGCAATAATGTAAATTTGTTTTAACTATTAAATGAACCAAAAATATGACTTATTTTATCTTTGTGAAAATATTAGACACAATGTGTTGTCAAGTTTATGAGATGCGATGAATGAACAATAGTGTCACAGCCACTGTGACACTATTGTTCTTTTTTTTTTTTTTTTTTTTTTTTTTTTTTTTATAAATGTCTAATGATAATGTCAATGAGGGATTTTTAATCACTGCTATGTTGAAATTGTTACTAATATTGATACTGTTGTTGATAATATTCATTTTTGTTTCACTACTTTTGGATTGTTCTGTGTCGTGTTTGTGTTTCCTCGCAATTGCTCTGTTTATTGCTTTTCTGAGCGTTGCTGGGTCGGTTTTGGTTTTGGAATTGGATTGCATTGTTATGTACCCCGCCTTCCGCCCGATTGTAGCTGAGATAGGCTCCAGCTCCCCCCGCGACCCCAAAGGGAATAAGCGGTAGAAAATGGATGGATGTTATGTACCCCGCCTTCCGCCCGATTGTAGCTGAGATAGGCTCCAGCGCCCCCCGCGACCCCAAAGGGAATAAGCGGTAGAAAATGGATGGATGGTATTGCTCTCTATTATTTTGTTGGATTGATTAAAAAAATAAAATAAAAATAAATAAATAGGTTTTTGAAAAATGGTTAATTCAAATCGATTTTTTCCCACACCCCTACTATATACTGTATATATTTTGTAAGGTTACACTGTTTCTTTGTTGTGCAGGAGAGCAGTCAGACCTGATATTTGTGTTCTTTGACCCAATGGGTCAGGCGCTGTGCAAGCGCACGCTGAACATTGTGGAGAAGCTGAGTGAGAAGTGTGGGGACAAGCTGTTGTTCTACCTCAGCAAAGCTGACGAAGCTGGAAAGGAAACCGATCGACAAGTGCGTAAGCTGATAGCGTGTTTTAACTTTGGTCATTTAAAAAAAAAGTCAACTAATCGATCCCAAAACAATTTTTATGTGCAGAGAGTGATGATGCAGATTGTCCAGGAATTGTGCCGCCGCCCAGGTCTCAACAAATGTGGTTTTGAAATGCCAACAATATATATCCCTAACCCGCAGAAGGTAAATATTCGCTCACATTCTTTACAATGCATGTACCCAAACCAGCTACAACATTTTGACTACTTTTACAATCTAATTATCAAATACAACAGGGGTGTATTTGTTTTTTATTGGCCCTCGACATGTTCTGAAAAATATAATAATTCATTAAAGTCATATTTTATATATAACACTACCAACTATTTGCTTAGTCACATACTGTATAACACAGAAGCGTACATAAATAATGTAGATTAATTTTAGATAAAATCTACAAAATTTATTGAAATGGCCCCACACATTCTTTTATTTTTCAGTATGTGGCCCTTGGTAAAAAAAAAAAAATATTGGACAATCCTGAAATACAAGAACTCTATCGTAAATGTTACTTTGACAAATATGTTGCTCATTTAAAGGCTTAATTTAATAAAATGTAACTTGCAATTGTGTACAATTGCACTGTATCACACTGGGCGCTTTTTCTAATATTTGGTCTTTTTTTAATGTACAGTAATCGCTCCTTTATCGCTGTTAATTGGTTACACACATGACTGCGATAAATGAATTTGAAGCAAAGTAGGAATCATCAATTATAAATAAAGTATTTTCATAGCTCTAGCAACAAAAAAAAACTGTTTGCAACCTTCTAAATAAATACTCCTCCCTGAGTGCTACCTTACCGTAGTGGAGGAGTTTGCGTGTCCCACTGATCCTATGTTGTCTGGGGATTCTATGCCCCTGGGAGGGTCTTCCATGACAAACAGGTCCTAGGTGAGGTACCAGACAAAGAGCAGCTCAAAGACTTCTATGAATACAAAAAAATCGAGGACCAAGGTTTGCCTCACCCGGATGCGGGTCACTGGGGCCCCGCTCTGGCGCCAGGCCTGGAGGTGGGACTCGATGGCGAGCGCCAGGTGGCCTGGCCTGCTGCCATGAGGCCCGGCTGGGCACAGTCCGAAGAGGCAACATGGGTCCTCCCTCCAATGGGCTCACCACCCATAGGAGAGGGCATAGAAGTCGGGTGCATTGTGAGCTGAGCGGCAGTCGAAGGCAGGGCCCTTGGTGGTCCGATCCTCGGCTACAGGAGCTAGCTCTTGGGACGTCGAACGTCACCTCGTTAGGGGGGAAGGAGCCTGAGCTGGTGAGCGAGGTAGAGAAGTTCCGGCTGGATCTAGTCGGTCTCACTTCGGCGCACAGCAAGGGCTCTGGAACCAGTCCTCTCGATAGGGGCTGGACTGTCTTCCACTCTGGCGTTGCCAGCAGTGTGAGTCGATGGGCAGGGGTGGAAATGCTTGTTGCCCTGTGGCTCAGAGCCTGCACGTTTGAGTTTAACCCAGTGGACGAAAGGGTAGCTTCTCTCCGCCTCCGGGTGCGGGGACAGGTCCTTACCGTTGTTTGTGCTTACGCACCAAACAGCAGTTCAGAGTACCCGCCCTTTTGGGAGTCCTTAGAGGGAGTACTGGAGAGTGCTCCCTCTGGTGATTCCCTTGTTCTACTGGGGGACTTCAACGCTCACGTTGGCAGCGACAGGGAGACCTGGAGAGGCATGATTGGGGGAAACGGCCGCCCTGATCTGAACCAGAGTAGTGTTTTGTTATTGAACTTCCGTGCTCGTCTTGATTGTCCGTAACAAACACCATGTTCAAACATAAGTATGTCCATATTTGCACTTGGCACCAGGACACCCTAGACCGCAGTTCGATGATGCCATCAGATTTGTGGTCACTCGGGTAAAGAGAGGGGTCGAGCTTTCAACCAATCACCACCTGATGGTGAGTCGGCTTCGATGGTGTGGGAAGATGCCGGACAGACCTGGCAGGCCCAAACATATAGTGAGTGTCTGCTGGGAACGTATGGCAGAGTCTCCAGTCAGAGAGAGTTTCAATTCCCACCTCCGGGAGAACTTTGAACATGTTATGAAGGGGGCGCTGGATTTTGAGTCCGAGTGGACCATGTTCTGTGTCTCTATTGTCGAGACAGCTGATCGGAGCTGTGGCTGCAAGGTGGTAGGTGCCTGCCATGGCGGTAATCCCAGAACCCGCTGGTGGACAGAAATAGTGAAGAATGCTATTAAGCCAAAGGAGTCCTATCTGGTCCTTTTTGCTCATGGGACTCCGGAGGCAGCGGATAGGTACCGACAGGCCAAGCGGTGTTCGGCTTCAGCGGTCGCGGAGGCGAAAACTCTGACATGGGAGGAGTTCGGAGAAGCCATGGAGAACGACTTCCGAATGGTTTCGAAGCGATTCTGGACCCCCATCCGCCGCCTCAGGAGGGGGAAGCAGTGCACTGTCAACACCGGGTATGGTGTAGACGATTTGCTGCTGACGTCGACTGTGGATGTTGTGGATCGATGGAAGGAATACTTCGAAGACCTCCTCAATCCACTTGCACATCTTCCAATGAGGAAGCAGTGCCTGGGGAGTCCGCGGTGGGCCTATTTCCTATTTCTGGAGCTGAGGTTGCCGAGATAGTTAAGAAGCTCTTCGGTGGATGAGATCCGCCCGGAGTTCCTTAAGGCTCTGGATGCTGTGGGGCTGTCGTGATTGACAAGATTCTGCAGCATTGTGTGGACATCGTGGGGGCGCTGCCTCTGGATTGACAGAATGAGGTAATGGTTCCTCTATTTAAAGGGGAACCGGAGTTGTGTGGTCCAATTATCGTGAGATCACACTCCTCAGACTTCCTGGTAAGGTCTATTCAGGTGTACTGGAGAGGAGGATATGTCGGATAGTCGAACCTCAGATTCAGGAGGAGCAGTGTGGTTTTTGTTTTGGTCGTGGAACTACTCTCTGCAGGATCCGTGAGGGTGCATGGGAGTTTTCCCAACCAGTCGACAACGTGTTTAGTGGTCAAAGTTCTTCTATACAACAGGAGCACTCTAGTGTTTTTAGAAATTTGCTGCAAAAATGTTTGTTCCCAAGTTTTGAATTGAACTCGGGGGCCGGTATGGTATCATTCCTGGGCAGGATTTGGCCCATGGGCCCCCAGTTGAATAGTCCTGAATTACACCCTTTAGTCACCCTTACTCTCTTTTAATCCAATATTGTAATGCTGCCTGAGGCTTGATCTGGTTTGGTCTCATCAAGTGGCCCATACTACTTTAATATTGATATTTATAGTCCATTTAGCCACTTTTTTGCCAGTTTTTGCTTGAAAATGCTGAATTTAGGGCAAAAAGGTTGTAGGATATCCTTAAAAAAAGATAAAAATATGCGATTTGGTGAAGCCGCAATATTTCAAGCTTAGTGTGGCGAAATGTGAAACCAAAATATTAGGAACGGTCACAACAACCACTACACGGAAGATGTTATTCAATAATACTGTGATTCAATCAAAATTAAGCATGAATATATTTTTAACCCTTAGGGAAATGTTTTGTTCTTTTAGGTACATTTTTGCTCTATTTTTGGCCATAAGTTTAGTTGTGTTAGTCTGTTTAGGATTTTATTTTTTCTTAATAAGGTTTTTCATGCACAATTTTAATATTTATTTACAATTCTTTAAAATATCAACGATACACTGGGAACATTTTTTTGTCCGGTTAAGTCCTGCCAGGACGAAAAAGTTCCCAAGGAGTTAAACGTGTATAACAAACTTTTTTGATTCATATTTGTTTTGTTTTTCTGCTCAATTATTTTTTATAAACTTTAGTCCTAAATACAAATGGCAAACATCTGAGTGCAGCAAAGCCAACCCCGCATCGAAGCCGTGCACACATACAAAAGCATTCTGAGAGAAGTAATGAACAATTTTCAGTCATGTTGTTGTTATGATAGAATATACATTCAATGAAAGCCAATGCTTATCGTCCAAATTGCTACTCTTAGCTAACAACACCCAAAGCTAATGTGCGTGCATGTGTTACGCACGTATGTAGTTTCGTCATATGAATATAACGCTGAAAAAACATCGGAAAGTTAGCGGCCTTTAGGCATCTGTGTAAAAGTTGCCAAAAGCCTCTTTAACTGCTATTCAATTATGTATGCCCCTGAGGGTAAAATGCAAAATGTTTGATACAGCTCTTGTAATGGTCATCTGTGTGTATAAAATCAAATAATGAAACAATAATACAGCCGTCTTGAAAATCACATTAGTTCAATTTTTAGGACTGTGTGCACCATGTTTTTTCCAGTACTGTTGTTGTTTTTTATTAAATACCATATCCTGTTCTAGCTAGAGGTCGGAATTTAAGCATTAGATGTCCTTGAGGTCAAACATCCATTGATTAGGAATGCAATCTATTTCCTGTGTGCTGCTGATGGCCAGAAGAAGAACATTCATTTTAATGCAATAAGATGAGAGCACAGGCGGTAGTAAACCAGGTCGTTGATCATCCACTTTTGACAGTGGCCCTGAATCATACCATGCTGATTTAAAGCTGCAAAGACCCAATCGGCATCCTCTATTTGTGGTTCCATCTTGTGTCCAGACCACCTGAACTAAGTTCAGCTTCTGCCACACTAAAGTGCATGTGCCACCCACACCGAAACTGAAACTTATTTGTCTCGCTCAGCCAAGCCGCTGTGTGAACCAAATTGACGGAGTTTGTCAGACCATCGAAAAGACCATCAACCAGGCTGTGCAGAGAACTTTGGACCAGTTAGAAAAAGACTGTGATCTAATTTGCTTTACCATCAGCAGCAGACTACAACAGGACAGGTGAGGCGCCTCAACTACAACATAACACAAAGCAGGTTATATGTGAGAGTATGATATTGTATTTATTCCCTCTTGTGTAACCTGCAGGACTGATGCCTCATACAACAAAAGCGTTCGACTGCACTCGTTCGTGTGTGGTGCTATGGGAGTTGTCCTTCCTCTGCTCTTCGTTCTCAGTTTCCTTCTGAGCACCTTCCCGAAGGAGCAGCTGAGTGATCTGATGGGAGAGGGGCTGGCACACACCCTCTCTGTCTGTACAGTGAGTCTCTTAGCTCATAATCATTAGGGTCTCTTATAATTAAATAAAGCTGCAATCATTTGTATCTCCCAATATGATGCAGTCTTAAACATTTTGGGCCCAATCTACTAAAGGTTTGCGTGTACAAAAACATGTGAAAACTTAATTGCCGCAAAGCTAATCTACTAAGCTTGTGTACAGAGGGTTGTGTTTCTTAAATGAGCAAAATAGCAAACGCAATCCATTTACCGTGTCTGCCCTCATATATATGCAGAATATATGCTGATTACCTACTCAGTGGCCTTGTCGTTAGAGTATCCGCCCTGAGATCGGTAGGTTGTGAGTTCAAACCCCGGCCGAGTCATACCAAAGACTATAAAAATGGGACCCATTGCCTCCCTGCTTGGCACTCAGCATCAAGGGTTGGAATTGGGGGTTAAATCACCAAAAATGATTCCCGGGCGCGGCATCGCTGCTGCCCACTGCTCCCCTCACCTCCCAGGGGGTGAACAAGGGGATGGGTCAAATGCAGAGGACAAATTTCACCACACCTAGTGTGTGTGTGTGACTATCATTGGTACTTTAACTTAACTTTAACTTTATTATCAGAACGCCCACAATACTAGGAGACGATGCAAATATTATCATTTAGCCTTCTCAATGTGATTTATCAAGACTAAAACTGTTCTTTTGCTGTTTTGCATCTATATTTAGTACACCTCTGCAAACTGGCACAATTACACACACATGGCTGTGAGAAGTAGGAGATCAGGCTATGAAGACAGATGATTGAGACATAGAGAGAAAATCACATCTTTGTGGGTGTCTACATATTTAGACTGGTCAGAAATAAAAATACTAGACACGAGAGATAGAGAGAAAATCACATCTTTGTGGGTGTCTACATATTTGGACTGTCAGAAATAAAAATACTAGACATATCTATTCAGCAATATAATTGTATAATTTCATATCTGCTGGATAACTTAAAAGCGAACTGCACTTTTTTTTTAAATGTTGTCTATCGTTCACAATCATGGAAGACAGAATGTATTAAAAAAATACATTCGTCAACCTAACTATACTGAACAAAAATATAAACGCAAAACTTTTGTTTTTGCTCCCATTTTTCATGAGTTGAACTTTTACTACATACACAAAAGACCTATTCCTCTCAAATATTGTTCATAAATCTGTCTAAATTTGTGTTAGTGAGTATTTTTTCTTTGTCAAGATAATCCATCCCACCTCACAGGTGTGGCATATCAATATGCTGATTAAACAGCATGGTTATTGCACAGGTGTGCCTTAGGCTGCCCACAATAAAAGGCCCCTCTGAAATGTGCCGTTTTGCTTTCTTGGGGGTCAGAAAAGCAGTCAATATCTGGTGTAACCACTTTTTGCGTCACGCAGTGCAACACATCTCCTTTGCATATAGTTGTTGATTGTGGCCTGTGGAATGTTGGTTCACTCTTCAATGGCTGTGCGAAGTTGTTGGATATTTGCAGGAACTGGAACACACTGTCGTATACGCCGATCCACAGTATCCCAAATATGCTCAATGGGTGACATGTCCGGTGAGTATGCTGACCATGCTAGAACTGGGATGTTTTCAGCTTCCAGGAATTGTGTACAGATCATTGCAACATGGGGACGTGCATTGTCATGCTGCAACATGAGGTGATGATTTGGGTGAATGGCACAACAATGGGCCTGAGGATTTTGTCACAGTATCTCTGTGTATTCAAAATGCCATAAATAAAATGCACTTGCGTTCGTTGTCCATGACATACGCCTGACCATACCGTAACCCTACCCCCACCATGGGCCACTCGAATCACAACATTGACATCAGACAACCGCTCTCCCACTCGACGCCACACACGCGTTCTGTCATTTGCTCTGAACAGTGAAAGCTGGGATTCATCTGTGAAGAGAACACCTCTCCAACGCGCCAGACGTCATAAGCATTTGCCTACTCAAGTCGGTTAAGATGTCAAACAGATAGGTCGAGACCCCGATGGGGACGACGAGCATGCAGATGAGCTTCCCTGAGACGGTTCCTCACAGTTTGTGCAGAAATTATTTGGTTATGCAAACCAATCGTTGTAGCAGCTGTCCGCGTGGCTGGTCTCAGACAATTATGGAGGTGCACATGCTGGATGTGGAGCTCCTGGGCTGGTGTGGTTACACTTGGTCTGCAGTTGTGAGGCCGGTTGGATGAACTGCCAAATTGTCTGAAACACTTTTGGAGACGGTTTATGGTAGAGAAATGAACATTCAATTCACGGTCAACAGCTCTGGTGGACATTACTGCAGTCAGCCAACTGAACACTCCCTCAAAACTTGCAACATCTGTGGCATTGTGCTGTGTGATAAAACACAGTGGCCTTTTATTGTGGGCAGCCTAAGGCATGCCTGTGCAATAAACATGCTGTTTAATCAGCATCTTTTTATGCCATACCAGTGAGGTAGGATGGAGTATCTTGGCAAAGAAGAAATGCTCACTAAAACAGATTTGTGAACAATATTTGAGAGGAATAGGTATTTTGTGTATATAGTTAAAATTTTAGATCTTTGAGTTCAAGTCATGAAAAATGGAAGCAAAAACAAAAGTGTTGCGTCTACTTTTTTGTTCAGTGTAAGTAAACGTAAATAAAAGTCCACTTACAGCAGAGCCAATGGGAGGGCCTCCACTCCGCCCATAGAACCCAATAAATAACCATCCAGAAACCGCCAACAATACTCCCTTTACATTTTGTGTCTTAAATATTAACCAACTAGCGATGATGTTAATATTATCGCTAACGCAGACAAACCATAACGGCTCCGAGTGGTAAGCTGCTTCCTTGCTCGTGAAAGATTATTCTAGAACATAAATCATTCCTCTCACCTGGATAGTAGAAGGATGAGGACGTATTCCGACAAGTTGGTACACTTTGACAGCCAATTTAGACCAGGCAATGGCAAGAACAACAAGGAAAGAAGCTTGTTTCACCCCCCTTTTTTTGCGGAATTATGAGTCATTCTTAAACCGGAATATAACAAGATTCTATCAATCGACATCCTAATGACAGCAGACATCGTACAGTAAGTGATGTTTATTATGTTTGTTGGCTCTCATAAAGTCTGCATTGAGTGGTAATCAGTGATGTTGGGGAAAAAAAGCAAACGTGATGTGTTTTTTAAATTAATGCGCCTGGTATTCTTAAAATGATCAAAATATGTAAATATTAAATGTTATTATAAATGTGCCCGTTACTACATTGCATATATACTTACAGCATGTATATAAAACTTTAATATAGGTGTTTGGATGTTTTTTAGGGCTTTATCACATTTACAATTTAGAATGCATAAAACAAATAGTACAAATATGTCTTATTCTTTTACATAAAGACTGTGAGAGATAGGCAAAACATTTTTAAAGTGCAATTCCCTTTTAAAGGGCTGATTAAAACAAAGTTGATTCGTTTTGGTGTCTGCTGTCTAATTTTTTTTAAATGGTGTTTGTTTTTTCACAAAGGAAATATATTACATACCCTATATTTAACAAAAACCCTGGCAATATGTAATAGATGTAATATAAAGTCTGCATCATTCCAGATGCACCATTACAACACCCAGAGAGCACTTTCAGCTTACTGAAAAATAGGTTCTGTTGTCTAGAATCGCTGGTACATTATAGTTATGTGCTGAATGTTCAACAACACAACGAAAAAGCTTCAGGTTGGACCATATGACGCCATAAATGTGAATGGAAATGAGTGTCTCCATGGTGACAGCCGCCATACACACAAACATCTCATTTAGATAGCGAAGTCTGCACCACTTTTGCACTTATCAATTGTACACACAGTTTTAGTAGATCACCTGCAACACACCCACTAAGAGTACGCGCAATTTTATAGTTTGCACACGCTATTAAGCATGTGTTATTTGGATCTTCGATCAGGCCTTTTATTTATTTTTGCGTCAAACCTGAGCATTGTTTTTTTTTGTTTTTTTAATGAAGAATGTCTCTCACATTTTAATTATTGGCTCGTGCTGATGTATTCCATGTTGTGACTTACAGTATGTGCGCGTATAGTTGCATTAGGAACACCTTTTTCTTCTTTATCCACTTAATAGGGAATTGTGATGTACTTATGGGAGTGGATTCCAGAAGATGGGCAAGTTGTCTTTGTGATCCTTTTTGGAGCCTTTTGTTACCTCCTACTTTTCCTCTCTAAATACTTCTCTGGGTAAGTAACACAAACTATTTTATAAATACCATTCATCTAGTAATCAGAAACTGAAGGACAATGGTTTGATTATACGTACAATGCTTAATTCTAAGTGAATGCCATGATGTTCCACTTCTAGTCAAGGAAACAAGACTCTAACAAAGAAGGAGAAGAGAGTGATGACAGAGTACAGTGATTATATCCAGGATATCGTCAAAGCCAAAAAGGTTAGACAGACTCATTAACATTCTGTATATGTCCGCTTCGTAACATAGCATCTTCGATAACCACAGAAATATGATTTTTTTGTTGTTGTAATATTTACGACACTTACATCATCCAAAACTACTTAACTGGCCGTAGTCTGTGGGTTCAAATGTAGTCCTGCTCTGGCATGCAGGATTGTACAAGGAATAGTGCATGCAGGATGTGTGGCGTCAAAACCGGGACACGGTAGAAAGTCTAGGGCAGGGCACCATAACGGCTCCCAGGTTCAGTACAAAACTTGTGAAACAAACATTTTTACAGCAAATTCCTAAAAATATTAGAGTGCTCCTGTTGTGTAGAGGAACTTGGACCATTGTAACACTTTGGCAGATCCTTGCATTAACATTTAACATTGCCTAGCAAACATAAAACACTGGGGTCCAAACTTGTCATTTACTTAACTGAGGCATTCCTCAAAGCACCCCTCTAAGTCCTTTTTGGGGGCACTTTTTTGTTATGTGATATATGTAACTAAGGTGTTGCTGTAGCTTTTTTTTACTTAAGATGCAGTCAGTAGTCATTTGTGTATTTTCTTTAGTTATACTAGTGGTGTTCTTCAAGGTTCCATTTTAGGTCCTCTACTTTTCGTCAGTTGGGCTATTCAACTGGTAGCTTGAGCGTTCAGTTAAAAAACAACTTGTGAGGGACTCAGTTTGCTACCATGCCCACCGCCCCCCAACTAAGTCCTTCTTTAAAATGCTTTTGTTTTTTTCCCAAATTATATTTGAGGCAAATGTCTTTAAAAACTTAATTGCTTCTACATGCTGCAAAGTATTACCTCGGTTTTTGTACGCCCCACCTTTTATAATTATTTGGTTTTTGATGTAAATTTTCACCATAAGGTTGCCCCGGTTTTTGTATACTGCCTGGGCTATTGTATGGCCAAACATCGCAAGTAAGAAAGTAGTTTGCTTACCCACGTATCATTCGCGGAATCGAATGCCAAAACAAAGAATCATGTGCAGTCAGTTTGGTTTTTGAGTACTTAGTATGACTTCAAAATAACCCATAATGGGGCTAAAGACAGTTGCAAGTGTCAGCACTTTGATAAAGAAGGTGAGAAACATATTTGAAATCAAGAGTCTTCAATAAAAGAACATATTTATTTAGCCATTTCATTAGTCATTTGTCATTTTGCATTGTTTCCTGCGTATACATCTTTGTTTTTCATAAAATGTGTTTTAATATTTGTGGGTGTAGGAAATGGATAAGTGGATTCACATGATTTCTTATGGGAACAATTGATTGTTTTCCTACGATTCGGTTTTCGTCTGACCCTTTTGAAACGGAATGATTTTTTTTTTTTTTTAAACTAGGTACCACTGTACATATTTATCTCAAAGTGTAATTCTTGTGAATGTACCTCTCATAATTCATTTTTTCCACAGGGTAAATTGTATGAGTGGTACCTCCAGCAATGTGCTGCAGAATATGACCTTTGACCCCGGGTAAGCGTCACGCATGTATGTTAACAACGCTGGAAAAAGTGGCTGTGTAGTGTTTGGTGAAACACTGGGAAGTTTATACTTATACTGACAATCATCTACCAAATATTGCGGCCAAAGGCACTATTACCAGTTTTACTAATTAGAAAGTGCCTTTGATTTTCAATATTCTCAAGAGACTGATTATGGATTTTATAATGTGAATTTGTTGTTAAAATATTTTGTAGGCCGCTTTACTAAATTTTCACATTTTTCGATGATGTCTTTGTTATAGCATCCCCTCAAACGTCATTGCACTGATTCTCTGTGTCTTTGGAGACACAAGAATGTGATATTTTAATGGGCAAAGCTGCAATAGTAACTGGGCATTCTAGTTTTTTATTGTCATACCAGTAACACTTCTGTCCTTTTACACTGCCTTGCCACAGCATTAGGTACACGTGCTTAATTTAATGAGATCCAAAATTAAACCTACAACAAAAATTATGCCTTTACAAAGATAATGATTATAGCTTGAAATTGCACTGCATCCTGCTGAGGGCTGTATTTTGGTTATCTAATTAAATTGTGGGACTGGGAAAGAATATTACAAACATCTCTCAGTAGGCTGCATTGCAGTTATATACAACTGGAATAATACACATCATTTTAAATATATATATATACAAGGTAAATAGTCATGAAAATAAAGAAAACGCATTGAAATGAGAAGGTGTGTCCAGACTTTTGGCCTGTACTGTGTGTGTGTGTGTGTGTGTATATATATATATATATATATATATATATATATATATATATGTAGATAGATAGAAAGATAGTACTTTATTGATTCCTTCAGGAGAGTTCGCTCAGGAAAATAAAATTCTAGCAGCAGTGTACAGAATTGAGATCGAATTTAAAAGTAAAAAGTAAATAATGGGGGAATAAATGGAAACAAAATAGAAAAATATTACAATAACAATAAAAATAAAAAGCAACAATGAGAATAAAAATATAACAGTAAAATAAGAATATAACAAGAGAAACTAAGCAGTAGTGACCATGTTATGAAAAAGTATTGCACTGTTATTGTTTTGCATCCCCTGTCATCCTAGTACCTCCCTTCCCCCCAGAGAGGAGTTGTACAGTCTAATGGCGTGTGGGACAAAGGAGTTTTTTTAGTCTATTAGTCCTGCACTTGGTATGAAGCAGCATATATATGTATATGTATATGTATGTTCATACATACATATATATACTGTATATACACACACACATATATATATATATATATATATGTATATAAATATATATATATATATGTGTGTGTGTGTGTGTGTGTGTGTGTGTGTGTGTGTGTGTGTGTGTGCGTGTGCGTGTGTGTGTGTGTATATATATATATATTTCTCAATTTAATTGACTGTGGATTCATGTGCTGGGTCTCATTACATTGTGCGGATGTATCTTATTTTGTCCCCAGTGGTTAGTTTTTATCATGTAGTAGTGAAACAGCCCCGTAGTTAACGATGCAGTTTTGTTGTGAAAATCAGCAATATTGTTTTATCTTATGAGCTTATTCTATGGTAAGGTATTTATTACTGGAAAAATAAACTTTTGCTCCAAACGGACACCATTTTTTTAACTGGAACATGAGATGCGAGTCAAAAGCTGTGGCTATTTCAGTGTTTGGAAACTAGGAAAAAAATCTAAAAATAAATAAAAGAGGTACAAATATTTGAGTGGCACAGATAACACTGGTTTTAAAAAAATGATACATTAAACAATATTTTTTTACATTAAATAATATATAATAATCATTTGTATTGTGTGTGGTCTTAGTTGGGTTGGGCTGAGTTATGAAAATATTTGTAACAATATTTTTATTTTATGAAACTCATATGTATAGGAATATTTTACTGCCTCAAAATGAAAAATGTCAAACATGAACTTTGTTACGTCTGTGAAATTCATTAAATATTTTCTACCAACCTTTTCTTTCCTGTGTTTTGCTTATCAGTGATCATTAGTACAGAATAATGAAGTGTTTGGTGAAGCAGAATAATTTTATTTCAAAGTTGTAGTTAAAAAAGCCCTCCGGCTTTGTAGAAAGAACACTTGAGTATCGTTCATCACCAATGCCTCTAGTTTATACAGACAGAACCCAAGAAGTAGTAATTTGATAAAAATATATATTAAAGCAAGACATTCCTTTCTTTTTGAGAAGTACAGGGTAACCATGCAGGCTACGAACCTCAGTTCCCTGAGTTAGTAACAAAAACATCCCCATGGAGGAGACAGCTATCAGCAATTGGCATCATTAATTATGTCATCATTTTGTGTTGATGTTGAAGGCAAGCATTAATATGGAATCAAAGGAATCAAACTTGATTTGTGCAAACTACTAGCAAGACGGCCAATAAAAAGAGGTATATTTAAATGTTTAAAGGTTATTTAGTACACTTTAAAGCTGCATGTGTGTGTGTGTTTGACATACACTCATAAGCCACAACATTAGGTACACCTGCATAGAGATTCACTGCTATTTTTGCCATCTTTTATTGGACGCATGTGTACTTAATAAAGTGTCTTGTGAGCATTTCTAGGCAAAAACAAAGATGTGTCATGCAAATATAAGGCCTTTATACAAAAATATGGAGGTTAATTTGTGTCTTTATTACCAACGCTTTTTTTGACACTGAATGAACTGTATGTAACTGAATTTTATGCATCGAATTTTGTGAACTGATTTTTTTTTTTACATCCTTCTCTTCAAATATTGCATTGAGTATTCAATTGAATAAAAAATGTGAGTGTTTAAAAATAAATTTTGTAGAAATACAGTGTTTATAAAATTTCAGTGCAGAAATATTCAAAATTCATGACCCACTTCCAATAAATAAAAATTGAAGCAATCGGTCGTGTATTAGAACCAGCCAATGAGGTGTCAAATTTGCAGTCATGTGACACGGGTCTTGCGAAGGCAAAGAAGTTTATGCAGCTCTACACACTATGTGAACAACTACCTGGGCACCTCATTGGCTGGTTCTGATACGACATCGATTGCTTCAGTCTTAATTTACCGGAAGTGAGTCTTGAATTTTGAAGCAACAAATATTCCTGTACTGAATCTTTTTGCACTAAATTTTAAATTTATATAGACTGAATTTTTAAATGCTGTATTTTAACACACTGAATTTTTAAATACACATTTTGCTCACACATTTTTATTCAATGAAATTGTCAGCATAATTAGATGCACAAAAAAATGAAGTTCACACAAACGCAAAAAATTCGGTGACATAAATTCATTGTCAAAAAAAGCTTTGGTAATAAAGAGACAAATTAACCCCCATACAAGAACGCCATCATTCCACTATATAAAAAAGGATCTTCTCAAATAATATGTTTCTATTAAGTTACAGTGCATTCAGGATTAAAGCTATATACAGTATTATTAATAAAAAAGAATCAAGGCCCATCCGTGGCAACATGTAAATGGGATCTTGAAGCTGAATCCTCTATTGTCTTGAAACATGACAACCTGGGTCAAAAACATCCTGCTGACTAAGCTCTCTCACGTCAGAGAGTCAGTCAGCGACATGTTTTAGTGTCTTGAACAGTCAAAGTCCACGGACCGGGATAGCTGCCCTGTGTGTCAGCACCATTTAGTGTCCAAACGTCGAGTGCACGTCTGGTCTCTGCACATGTGAAGTCATTGGGAGCCCTTGTCAATCAACCAGGAAATGTCACCAGTCCTGCAAGAGAGACACACATTATTACCCAGGTTGTGAGACATTACTATGAACAACTATTTTAATTGTTCCCACTTGCCAAGAAGGCCCACCAATTTTTGTGAATTGGTTCCGCACATGGATTAACAAAATTCTGAGTCGAAATCCCTACTTTTAAATCGAGTAAAAAAACTTTTTAGGACCTTCTAGATATGTTTTTTTCAACATTATGAGAGCCCTCTTGACATTAAGTAACACATTTAGGTCATCTTTACACACTTTCCATTCAATATAGTAATGCTGCCTCAAGCTGAGCCAATCAGTGACCACTATACTGAACAGCGCGCTTTGACTGGTTTGGTCTTCTCTAATGGCCAATACTACTGTAGTATTGATATTCTTAGTTCATTTAGCCATGTTCATGTTTGAACATGCTTAATTTAGGACCGAAATGTTGTAGAATAGGCTTTGAAAAAAAACTGCGATTTGAAGCGCATTGTGTCGAAGGACAATCATTACAAATACAAAACATGATACAGTAGATACTGTTAATTTGGAAATATCAATTAACAGACCAAAAAAAAAAAAAAACTCAAAAGCTGAAAGATAAACTCCACGACTGTGGATTGTTTGTTCTATGTTTTTTTTTTTTTAGCCATAAACAGTAATAGCAAAACAGAAATGTGATAATGACACCTTAAGAAATCAATGTACACACCTGTCTTGGCTGCTCAGTAAGATATGGCTAAAGCTACATTAATAATGAAAGAAAAAAAGCTTATAATATACTGCAAAGCCAGCTGACGTCTTTATGTGGAGAGACACACGTCAAGTATTCCTCGCTCGGCATGATCATCACAACTTTATGGTAAATATACTGTACAGCTCATTGGTTTAAGTTTTACTATCCAGCTTTTTAACTTCTTTTTACACTTGTATGACAGTTAAGAATGCTAAAAATCACAATACATGAAGTCGACTGCGTCCAGCAAGCCTCCCTCTCTACTTCCGTACACTCTTTCATGTCCAAAGGGTAAGTCATTTTATACTTTATGGTTGTGGTTTTAATTGTTTTCCATCATGCATACAGTTACAATAGGGCACATCACATCATTCCAGTTTCTCATTACAACATGTCTGAAAATGAGTAGTAAGAAGCAGAGTTTATTTAATCCTACCAATTTCTAACACATTAGTTTGTTTTCTTCCTGTGCTCAATTTGTAACACAAACCAAAAAGTACCGCTAATAACGTTCTCATAAATAAATTGATGTTTTTTGATTCACATAATGAGATAAATAAAGTTATCTCTATTATATTTTATTTATATCTAGCTATTATAATTTTTTGAAAAAAGTAGTCAAATATGTTTATCGGGATTCTTCTTCTTCCTTGTACTTTGTAAATACTTAAAAATAGTTTCAACAGTTTCTTAAACTGTATCATATCAGTACATTGTTAAAATAATCCACCCCCCCACCCCCCAAGTTTATATTTCTAATATTTTTAAAGAAAAATTATTGTACATTCTTGATTAGCAGAAATATAATTTTAGCTGTTTGCAAATGCATCAAATCATTAAATTTCTATATTTTTGATTGAAGGGTTTGAATGCTGTCTATAACCGACATTAATACAGTGGTTATAAAGTGAACCTAAAATTGCTATTGTGCATCATAGCATAAATGTAATGTAAAGTATTGGTTGATTATTACAGTCATTTCTTCTACTTTAGGTTATCTAAATGAACCGTTATGTTTAATGTTTTCAAGTCACAATTCAAATATGATAATCAGTATATAGTTACATACAGTTCTTTTCACACCAAGCAAACTATAACCTGCTACCCAAGAATGTACAACAATTCTTCTCAACAAAAGAGGAGACATAACTATATAGGAAAATCTAATTTAAAACATTTAGCATAGCAGTATGTGGAATTAAATTATGGCATGGATTCATCAAGGAAGTCAAACAAAGTAATAATGTGATTCAGTTCAAGAAACTGTTCAAACTTCAAATGTTCACAAAATACAAAGAAGAAGAATTATGATAAACATCTTGAACATTTTTAGAAAATTCATCTCCCAGGTGAACCATAAATTACGTAACTATTTATTTATGAGAACTTGAATTACTGTGTATATATGTCTATAATTTATTTATGCATTTAATAATTTTTGTTCTTATTATATATTCATTCGTTTAGTCATGTATTTATTCACCGTTGTGTTACAAATAGAGAACAAACAAATGGGATAAAACTTATACGATACGAAAAAGGGTAGGATTAAATAAGCTCTGCTTCTTCCTACTCCTTTTTGGACATGCCGTAATGAAACAACTATAGAAATATGTGATGCATTACATTGTAATTGTAACTGCATTTTTATGAACTGAATTTTAAAACACTGTATCATTTGTCAAGTAACAAAATATTAGATGCTGAAGTGTAAAATTAGCAAAAAATCTAGCATGCTAATATTGGAATGCTAACGATTGTGCCGCAAGCCATTAAACATTTTGCTATGGACCACCAATAGCCCCTGGGCCGCACTTTGGACACCCCTGCTCCAAAATTTAAAAAATGAAATAACTGGAAATATGTGACGCATTACATTGTAATTGTTTTGTATGCATGTTCGAAATGAACTGAAACTGACAGACACTTGTGAAGCAAGTAACATAGTGTAAATCCTCTAAAACAGGGGTGCCCAAACAGTTCTACTAAGAGCCACAGACTGACTGCGAGGGCCATTTCGGTAGTTTTCACTTTCAAAACCAGTAAAATATATAGATTTAAAAAAAATAACTAGAAAATGTATATTCAGTAAAAATGTTGTGTTAATGCTGACGAGCCAAAGCCGAACTGATATGCTAACAGCACTGTGGCCAGATAGGTATCAAAAGTATATGAGCTAAAAAAAAAAAAAAGCTACCATGCTAACAGTATTATGCTAATATGCTAACAATAGCATGCTTACAGTGAGAATTAGTGAAATACCAAAATACATGACACTGAGGTGTATACCTGTTAAATTGCCTAAAAAAGCTAGCATGCTAAAATGCTAACTGTAACAGTGTTACAGTTAAAATGTATTACTCGGTGTGTACCTAAAAAATCGGTTTAAAATGCTAGCCTGCTAACGTTAGCATGCATCAAGTACCAAAATATGACTGAGGTGTATACCCACAAAATTACCTAAAAAATATTTGTTTTCTGCACTGCATTTTTATGAACTGAATTTTAAAACACTGTATCATTTGTCAAGTAACACAATATTAGATGCTGAAGTGTAATATTGGCAAAAAATCTAGCATCCTAATATTAGAATGCTAACGATAGTGCTGTAGGCCATTAAAAAATTAGCTATGGGCCACCAATAGCCCCTGGGCCGCACTTTGGACACCCCTGCTCTAAAATGTTAAAATAAGGCTCAAATAAGGCAACTTCACTACCTTAGCTGGCATTTAACTTGTCATGTGATTCAAGTCACATGCTGCAGTATTCCCCCTCCAATTGTCAAAAAAAGTACAGGACTTAATTGTAATCATGACCAGGTTTAAGTCTTGGATGGAGACTTACTCCACATCTCGTTTCTTAATCGTCTTTCCGGATCCTAAGACCTCCACCACTCGGGACACAATGGGATCATAGTTCATGCTGGCGACCGCAACCACCTCCTCTCCCCTGTAGAAGAGCCGGTCAAAGAAACAGCAATCACATGAAAATAGCCTGACATCGATTCATAAAAATACTTAATAATATATACACATGGGAACATTGCATTATTCATAACAGAGAGGCAGCATTGGCTGAAATTATACCAACCTGGTGTAAAATGCGACAAATCTCAGTTCATCCAGGTCGCCTTGGATGATGACATCATCAAATCCCTCACCATAACCTTAAAAAAAGTAATGTAACGGTGAGTTCTTTAACGTACTGTAGTAGTACATGACTTTACAGCTAGAGGGCAGTGTGCCTCCTCCATACCAGCATATCGTATGGTCTTTCCAAACATGGCCGACCAGAAGTAAGGCACCGTTTTCATCTCAGTGACTCTGCCCATCATGCTGAGAGCTGCTACTCTTCCTGCCAATAAGGTGAATGTATAAAAAAAAAAAAAAAATCAATATCACAATCGGTCCCAACAATAAATAATGAGTTATATTGAACACGCCCACCGTGCACATGGGCCATTTGCCAGTGAGGGATGTTGACCTTCTTGTTGTTGCGCGGTGGAAAAGGAAAGGTCACCACATCTCCCCCAGCAAAGATACTGTCCACATTTGTCTGCATCATCTCAGAGACAGGTGAAAGCAACAATATGGATTATATAGACCTTAATATAAGCCTTCAAAGTGGTGGTAATATGGGTGACACATCAAGCTAGCATCAATGCTAATGTTACCCTTGCTAGTTGTGTACAGTACTTTTAGAAGATTTAACATACTAAACTATTGACAATGTTTATTACTATTACAAAAACATGTTTTGTTAGTGTTTAGCTTCAACAGTAACATTTTATCAGATACAATGATGGGGTGCTAACCACTGCAGGGTAAATGCTAAAGTACCTATGACAAAACTTCACAAAGGGATATTTTTTTGCTCACTAGATGCAGCAAAATTGGTCATTGTTTTTTATAGGTTGTAATTCAAATTCCATTTGAGAGATTATGAGGGAAAAAAACAACAAAAATAATAAACGTCGCCTGTTTTGAAAAAGTGTTACATAATGTCAGTGCTATTTACTTGGCAACTGCCCCACATGAGAAACCAAGGACAGGAACAGTCGGTAGGAAGACAGGGAAACAGGCACACACTAAACAGATTACGCAATACAATGCCCTATAAAGTATATACACAGGTACCTCAATTTACGAGCTTAATTGGTTCTGCAACACAGCACTTATCTCAAAACACTTGTATTTAAATCATCGTCTCCAATTGAAATGAATTGAAATCAATTTAAATGTATGTCATGTACTGTATGTTTTTATAGATGAAAGCAGAAACATTTTATTGGTTATTTACATTTTTGTTAAATGAAATGAAAATAATTTTATTTCAAATATACCGGTAGTTATTGCTCTTCAACACTGAAGAAGAAAATCACTTTATTTTTTTATTTTAACTTATACCTTTTAGAAATAAAAACACACTTTTAGATAAACATTATATAAAAAACAATACAATAGAATGTACTACTAAAAACTACAGTAGTTTTATGAAGTAATGTAAATACAGCAGAGAGGATCAGCAGCTTCTCCATATTTTCATGGATAAATATTTGCGGCGTTACACTCATCCTGCTTCAGTATGGTGCAGACTAGCAGTGATATGCTCAAATTGCCTTCCACATTTATGTCCATGTCTAGCTATAAGAAAATGCTAGCGGGTAAGACCAGATGTTTTGGTCAGACTTCACAGTGTTCACTGTGACATTTGTGATGTTAAGAAATTGTGGGGATGCTTGCGATTCAAATTTTTGCTTGCAACTCAAAGCATAACTATTAGCCAAGCGACAGCTAGCTCTTATTTCAAAACACTCCCATGTTGGGGCACTCTTAAGTTGAGGTACCATTGTACAGTATGTAACTGATACCAGCTAGCTTAACTGTGCTATAGTACGTTGAGTAAACTTCAGTACCGAACACCTTAAGAACTGCGGTGAACAGTAGATTTGACAGCCTAATTATTAGCGCTGCTCAACTCTTAGTCACTGAGGAAGTGTGGCGATTAAATCAGTAGGTCACAATGAACTGTTCTTGTCAAATAGCTGTACATATATCACTTAGCATGCCAGCAATTTACTGCTGTTGGTTTGTATTGTCTTCAAAGTACATTGTATTGTACACCTGTAGCTAGAGGATGAGCAGGAACCCATAAAGCAGGCTTGTGTAGAAAAATACCTTGTTTACAGTGATGAAGCCCTTTGAGTCCATGTGAACGCCGCTCTGTTTCAAGAAACTTGTTGCAGGAACACATCCTGCAGGACAGATTGCGGCCGTTTTCTTCAAATACCGCACTTGAAAGAATGTGCTTTGTGTTTTAATGTTGGACATCACCTGCTCCAACTACGCACACATCTGCTCGCAGGACTTTGCCACTCTTCAGTACCACCTCCTTTAGCTGTTGGAACACCACATACACAACATTTACAGTCGTGCTCATAAGTTTACATACCCTGGGAGAATGTATGATTTCTTGGCAATTCTTCAGAGAATATGAATGATAACACAAAAACCTTTCTTCCAGTCATGCTTAATGATTGTGTGACCATTGCATCTTTCATCCAGTACTGCACAGATGTTTCTGGATTCTGAGTCATGGGGAAGGCAAAAGAATTGCCAAAGGATCTGCGAGAAAAGGTAATTGAACTGCCTAAAACAGGAAAGGGGTATAAAAAGATATCCAAGGAATTGAGAATGCCAATCACCAGTGATCAAACGCTGATTAAGAAGTGGAAAATGAGGGATTCAGGTCGACCAGCAAAGATTTCAGCCACAACTGCCAGGAAATTTGTTCGAGATGCAAAGAAAAATCCACAAATAACTTTGGCTGAAATACAGGACTCTCTGAAAAATTGTGGTGTGGCTGTTTCAAGATGCACAATAAGGAGGCACTTGAAGAAAAATGGGCTGCATGATCGAGTCGCCAGAAGAAAGGCATTTCTGCACAAATGTTACAAAGTATCCCTCTTACATTACGGCAAACAGCACAGAGACAAGCCTCAAAACTTTTGGAACAAAGTAATTTGGAGTGATGGCTTTCTTCAGGCGACTCGAACATGCAGCCCATTTTTCTTCAAGTGCCTCCTTATTGTGCATCTTGAAACAGCCACACCACAATTTTTCAGAGAGTCCTGTATTTCAGCCGAAGTTATTTGTGGATTTTTCTTTGCATCTCGAACAAATTTCCTGGCAGTTGTGGCTGAAATCTTTGCTGGTCTACCTGAATCCCTCATTTTACACTTCTTAATCAGCGTTTGAACACTGCTGATTGGCATTCTCAATTCCTTGGATATCTTTTTATACCCCTTTCCTGTTTTATGCAGTTCAATTACCTTTTCTCGCAGATCCTTTGACAATTCTTTTGCCTTCCCCATGACTCAGAATCCAGAAACATCTGTGCAGCACTGGATGAAAGATGCAATGGTCTGTCAGAAGCCCAGAAACTCACTGACCTTTTATACACACACATTAATTACAAACAAACATATTACAGTTGAGGATTGTAATCTTGATTAGCCATTCAAACCTGTTTGTGTCAACATTTGTGCACATTATCAGATCAAAGTCACTGGGGTATGTAAACTTTTGATCAGGGTCATTTGAGTACTTTTTTTTGTCATTTTGATTTAAAAAGACTAAACAGTTGTTCGCCAATAAATAGCTTCACACAACCATTAAGCATGAGTGGAAGAAAGGTTTTTGTGTTATCATTCATATTCTCTGAAGAATGGCCAAGAAATCATACATTCTCCCAGGGTATGTAAACTTATGAGCACAACTGTAAGTTTAGATTCTCATTGAAAAATATGAAAACATATTCAGCCCCCATTTGTTAACAAAAAGAAAACCTTCCTAAAAATTGCTTTAAGTCACAGCAATGGCACAACACTTAAAACCTTCATCATATTAGTCTTGCCTTAAGGCACAGCAATGGCACAGGACTTAAAGTTAAAGTCCCAACAATAGTCACACACACACTAGGTGTGGTGAAATTATCCTCTGCATTTGACCCATCCCCATGTTCACCCCCTGGGAGGTGAGGGGAGCAGTGAGCAGCAGCGGTGGCCGCGCTCGGGAATCATTTTGGTGATTTAACCCCCAATTCCAACCCTTGATGGTGAGTGCCAAGCAGGGAGGCTATGGGCCCCATTTTTATAGTCTTTGGTATGACTAAAACCTTCATCATATTAGTCTGTGGAATAAAATGATGAAATGGATTCAGCAAAGAGGTCAAACAATGTACTAGGGCTGTATAGTGCCACGAATGAATTAAAAAAGATACTATACTGCCTTTGAAAAATACCGATATTTATTTTTTTGGTGACATTGTATGAGCCGAGGCGCATGTCGCGAGTCAACACACGCACACGGCACTTACAAGCGTAAACGGTGTGGAGACAGAAGAGGGGTGTATTTTAGCTTAAAAACTAACAATAAGGGTGGCGCTATAAACACTGAAGCGCCTCTGCTTTAAAACATAGCTAGCTAGCGGCTAACATCCGTCAACAGTGTTTTAGCAACTTCTAAAACATTAATCTTCGCCTCTGTGGTGACAAATAAACTACAGTTCTTACAAGTATCATCCCTGCAGGGTAAGAAATAGCTAAACATGCTTCACTACACACCATAGGAGGGTACAATGGTAAACCGCTAACAGCAAGCTAGCTAGCGCTCCTGAATGTAAACAAACGGGATGATATATACAGATATCGACTGTAACGCTACCAAGTACAAGAGCTGTATATAGTTGATACTACAATGGTTACATGGATGTGTTTTACTATCACAAAATCTTTTGTCTTTTTTATTGTTTATAAACTCAAGAAATACATCCCTGGACACAGGAGAATTTTAATTATGACCAATGTATGACCCTGTAACTACTTGGTATTGGATCGACACCCAAATTTGTAGTATCACCTAAAAATCTATGTAAAGTATCCAAACAACAGGGGAATAAGTGCTCATTACATTTTAACAGTAAATAGAACATGTTAAAACAAAAAGTAACCAGATATTAACAGTAAATGAACAAGTAGATTAGTAATCCTTCCATCCGTCCATTTTATACCCTCATAATTTTGACAAAATAATACTGAAATAATACTAATAATAATCGGAAATGACACAATATAATACTGCAGACTTCAGCAGTCAAATTATCAATCAATCAGTCGATCAACGTTTCCTTATATGCCCTGTTTGCGTACTACTACTACTTATACTAAAAGAAAACATTTCTACTATGTTCACTATGTTATTTAATGCCAAAATAGTTATTTGATTACAATAAGAAACGTACGTTTAATGTATCATAAGATTTTCTGTTAAAATAAAGCCAGTTATGACATTTTTTGTGATCCCCATTATTATTTTTTTAAATGTATCAAAGTATCAAAATACATTTTGGTACAGGTGCCAAAATATTGGTATTGGGACAACACTAGTGGAACAAGCGGTAGAAAATGGATGGATGGATGGATGGATGGATAGCCCCAAGTCATATTTGTCAGGCTGGCCAACAGGTAAAATTGTCTACATTCTGTTTTTAAAGTTGTAAGTTATTTTTAGTTATTACTTTTAAATCTGAAATCTGTAACTGCAAATTATATAACCATAATACATTATTAGTTATGTAATTGTGTTGAAATATCATACAATTGTCACTTAATTTGGTTATTATCACATACCATCGTTTACCAACAAACTGATGGAAAAACTGTTTTGGAATCACAAGTCAAGGTGACAGGCAGATATTTCCAATTTCAATATGAGAAAACATCTGTTTTTCCAATTTTTTTTGTTTGTTTCTGCTGACTTGTGATTTTAATTTTAGTTATATGAAATGAAAATAAAATCAAACCGATTTTTTAGATCTAGTTATTGCTCTTCAACACTTAATTTTTTGTGTTTTAAAATGGAATTCAAATAAACCAGGGATATTCAACTAATTTGTTTTGGGGGCCACATTTCCATAAAGCTAAGGACCGGAGGTTGAACTGAACTCAGGGACCACCAGTTGACTATCCCAAATGATGAAAAAGAGAGGACCTAAAAGGGAACCTTGAGGAACACCACTAGTAAAGAAGTTAAATAAATGACTACTGAGTGCATCTGAAGTAAAAAAGCTAGAGCAAAACCTCTGTTACATAAAACACATTGCGAAAAAAATGTGTACCTGCCAAAAACGAGAGGGTTTAAAGAACATGTATGTTTTCTTTCTTTTTTTTTTGCATTCGAATAGTAAATAAATGCAAGTAAAAATCTGCTTACAATGGAGCCTATGGTAGTCGCTCTATTTTGCCTTTAAAGCGATTAAAAAAAACATCCAAACATCTCCATCAATGTTTTATATATATGTCTTAACAGGCATATTCATGATAACGTGTAATATTTACGTACTTTGCTCATTTTAGGCATACGGCGGCACATTAATTTAAAAAAAACGGATCACGACTTTCGCCTTGTCCTTGGACAACATCACTGAATATTACTCACTGCAGATTTCATGGGAGCCAACCAACATATTAAAACATCACTTACTCTGTACAAAGTCTGCTGTCACTACGATGCCAACTGTTAGGATGCTAATATAGTCCCGTTTAGATTAATAATGATTTATAATCCTTGCGAAGAAAAAAGGGGGCTGGAACCAAGTGTTTCTTTAGGTCTTTTTCGCCATTCCAGGGTTTAAATTGGATGTCAAATTTGACCAACTTCTGGGATTATGACCTCATCCTTCTACTTAACAGGTGAGAAGCATTATTTTTGACCTAGAATAAACTTTCACAAGCTCCGAGTCAAGGAAACAGCTCACCAGCTGGTGATGTCAATATAGCAGCAAAATAGTTTGTTGGCATTAGCGCTTATAATAACAATATTGCTAATAATTGGTTAATATTCAGGTCACGGAATGTAAATGGAGTATTCCTGGCATTATTTTGGATGGTTATTTATTGGGTTTTATGAGCGTAATAAAGCGGTAGAAAATGGATGGATGGATGAGCGGAATACAGAACTTCTTATTGACTCCATTGTAAGCGGATTTTTAGTTATGTTTATTTACGAGTTTGAATGCATCAAAATAAGAAAACCGTGTTCTTGTGTCTCATAAAGATTGTGAATTATAGGCAAAATTCCCCCAAAAATCCAGTTCCCCTTTACAGAGGTGCCTTGAGGAACACCTCAGTTATGTACGTCACAAGTTTGGACCTCAGTGTTCTATATCAGTTAGCAAGGTTAAAATGTCAATGCATGGATCTGCCAATGTGTTAACAGTGGTCCAAGTTCCTCTATACAACAAGAGCACTCTCGTATTTTTCGCAATTTGCTGCAAAAATGTTTGTTTCACAAGTTTTGAACTGAACCTGGGACTGGAATGATGTCATTTCTGGGCTGGATTTGGCCCCCGGGCCGCCAGTTGAATAGCCCTGAAATAAACCATGTTTTTCAATTCCCCAACAAAAATATCAATTACCAAAACATACGTTCACCCTACTTTCTGTACTTGTACTACTTGAAGGGTTAATTTGTTTGCGAGATTGTACAAAAAATATGCAACAGATTTTTTTGTACACATGTAATGTGATTAACATATTTTCTTATCATTCTTCTGTTACAGTCCACTTGCATTGGAGCCAAATGGTGCAGTACTTGGCCAGATCCAGCAGATAGAGCGGCACCTGCATTGGTGGAATATCCCGTTACATTATGTAATTTTTTTAATCATCGAACAGGTAACCAGATATGTTTAGGATTTGGTAGAGATTTGCCTTCAGCTCAGTGTTGTTCTAATCATAATCATGAAATGAAAATATTTTGTGCGATCTTTCTACCAAACAAACTGTCATGTATGATGGAGATAAAAAAAAACTGTATGAGAGTCTGGTTGCTGACTAAGCGTCATGTGATGCTGGGTCTCTCACTTTGTGAATACCTGTCCATGATGGCCAATCATCTCTGACACCTCATTCAGCATGTAGAACTTCACTCTGTTAACTTCAAAGAGCTGCAGAATTGATATAGACAACACAAAGAATATGATTGCCTCGTTTGCATTTCAACAAGCAGGGTATTTACAGCATCCATACCTTCATTATGGCTTTCCCTACTTTCTCCCCTAGAGCTTTTTTAAACGGGACTGTCTCGACCCCAATGATGGAGACGGAGTGGGCCTTGTCCGTCAGAGCTGCAGCCACCTCCATACCTGCCAACAGTCTCAATCAACACTTAAAATGTTCAGACGTAAGTTTGAAAATGACAAGTTGCTTTGACTAATCTGTTTTCTTACCAACAAAAGAAGTTCCTACAATCACAGCGTTTTTGTTGTTGGCCAGCCTGGCTATGCTGTTAGCGTCCTCAGGTGTCCGAACATGAAACACATTCCTGACATCTTTGCCATTGTAGTTCAGAGCTTTGGGCCTTTTAAACAAAGACTTTAAGTTATTTTGCAAGCAGAAACAAAGTTTGAAGTAGTAATTTCGACTGACTTGTTTCCTGTGGCGATGAAGAGTTTTCTGTATTCCATCCTCAGTCCGTCCTCAAAGGTCACACAGCGCATCTTCACATCTAATGCCACCACCTAGGACGATATTATATATTAGTCAGTTTTAATGATAACAAATTTTTTAAATCGCTAACATTTTGGTTTATTTGCTGTTTCTACAAAGTTACTTGCACTTTTGACTTGTACAATCAGAGTTGCTGCCCCCCCATTGATGTAAAGCACATAAGTCATTTTGCACTTAAAATTTATGGAAATTATACCATTGGAGATTAAACATTTTGGATTTCAGTAAGTAATTGATAGGTTCCAGCCCCCCGCGATCCCGAAAGGGACAAGTGGTAGAAAATGCATGGATGTAATTTCTTTATCATCATCATATTCATGATTATTTGTTGTAATAGTTATTATTTAATTTATGCCACTAAGTTTGTTATGGGCATTTTCCTTAACTGGCTGACTGGAAGAAATCACATAGTACTAGTGCCTCATAATTAGCTTGTTGCTGTCCATGTAGACCTACAGTAGGTTTACGTTATACCAAATACTAGAGATGTATGATATTGGCTTTCTTTACTTACCGATATCAAATATGCCGATACTGGTTACAGTAGCACTACATTTACGATACCGATATATGGAGCAATGGTCACATGTCATATAATGAATGGACACATTATACCTCCTTTACCGCATTTCTCAAATGAACACTGCAAGATCAAATACAAAAATAAAAAAGTAACATATTTATTTTCAACATTTTATCAAAACAAAAAAGGTTTTGAAAGAGATCCTTGCCAATTGTCAACTTAAATAACATACATATATTCCTGCTACCAACAAGTAAGACAGTTTTGTCTTTAGAGTAAATTCACAAATAAAAATCTATGAAAAAAGGCTGTATAACTACAGTAAAACATTTGGAGAACTGCACATTTCTATGTGGCACAAACCTCAAAGTATGAAACTCTGGACTAATGCAATCAATGAAACTATAAACTGGGTTTAGCTCTGTATTTTGTGTTTCAGTACCACTTATTATTTTGCTGCATAAACACTGCGTGTGACTCGAAGTGATGCATTTGAAAATACAGCTTCACCACTTTAGTCATAATTTTTGCACTTCAGAAACTTCCCAATGACTTTAGCTCAAGACTTATTTTTGATATTGTCATTACTGCCACAAGTGGTGAAAAAGTGCATTACAACTCAATACAGGCCACAGCTGAGAAACCAATAGTTTTTGGTAGTTCCCTAGGGGGCGCTCACAGCCCAACAATAGGCCCTAAGGTTAAAAAACACTGCCTTATTGCACGATGTTATCAAAAATACCTAAAAATCTGCTCGTCACCTTGACTTATGATTTCAAAGCCAGGTATCCATCATTTTGTAATTAAAAGTATAACAATTAAATTCATTTAAATAATTGTATGAATATATCATAAGACGATTATACATTTATATTCATATATATTCACGGTTACAAGCGGCCCTCTGAGGGGCAGCCATAACTGCAATGTGGCACTCAATGAAAATGAGTTTGACACCTCTACCTTATCAGATATCACTACTGACAGAGAAAACGATATCAATATGATCCAGTATCACCATTTTATACCAATTCCCCAGGGGCGTTTATGTTGGACATTCCTATCATATATGGTTCTTTGTGAGGTCACTACCTCTTACCTCCTTTTCTGTGAGCAGTTCTATGTCATGGTCCTGCAGAAAGTCCATGGAACGTAACCTCAGCTGTTCCGCTGTGCTATCTAGGGACTGAGGGGTAGTACATTAGTGCTGAATGCATCCATAAAATGAAACAAGATTGTCATCACTCCCACAGGTTTGAGGACCAACATAAAAACCACCTGGGACGTTATTACGGCCTACGTGTTTAGAGTATATTGTGTGATGGTGTAAGTTTTTACCATCTCATATACCACTCTGATTGGGCTCTGTGTACAAACCTTACTCAGTTTAGGCCTGTCATAAGGAGGATGTCTGTCCATGGTGCACATGACGATGCGGTCCGTGAAGCCCTCTTGCCTCAGCGTCTCCGCACACACCAGACCTGCTGGACCTGCACACATCAACCATCACTCAGGTACATTCTTTTCAACCATGATTCTTCTTGACAGAATGAACGAGTAGGTGAGCGGCACAAAACTAGCAAGATGTCGTCATATTTCGTGAAAATTCAGTTCAGGATTAACTTTTTTTTTCTTTTTCTTTGGCTTTCTGTGGCCAGAGAAGTAAAGAGTATACTCTGTATCTGGAAGTAAAGAGACAAACACCGGAAGAGAAGATTTATATTACCATTATTTTTAAAGGGAAATTTTGTTTTTAAAAACGAAAAAATGACGGGTTGATAATAGTGTCCCCGAACTGTATTTCAGAACTGATATGTGTGTGTATTTTGTTTTGTGATTGATTTATGATAATACAAAGTAAAAATCCAGCACATCATAATGCAGTCTCTCATCAGTCAATTGGTTGGAAATTTAATTTCAGTCGTCCTTCGCCACATCGCGCTTCAACGCTTCAAATATTGCGGCTTCACCAAATTGCGGATTTTTTATCTGTTTTAACGCATGTTTTACATGATGTTGGCCTACATTAAGCATTTTCATGCATAAATGTGGCTAAATGGACTAAAAATATCTATACTACAGTAGTATTAGCCACTAGAAGAGACCAAACCAACCTTTTGGCAGGCAGCATTACTGTATTGGATTAAAATGTGTTATTTCTACTATACGGGACTCTAAGAACGTTGAAAAATATATTTATAAATGTTGAAAATAGATAGATAAACTAGAATAAAATAGATAAACTTTATAAATATATTTTGCTGCTCTAGTTATGAAAATATTACATTTATGATTAATTATTCTTACTTCGCGGAAATTAATTTGTCCCGGTCAATTCTGGAACCAGTAAATGGTAAATGGGTTGTACTTGTATAGCACTTTTCTAACTTTTTTTTTTTAAGGAACACAAAGCGCTTTGACACTATTTCCACATTCACCCATTCACACACACACATTCACACATTAACACACCAGTAAATAGCCATAAACGAGGGACGACTATGCATTGGAGACTCCATTTACGAACCACAGACTGAATAAAAATATGCTTTGGTGTATGAACCTTGTCTCTGTGTACAAAAATGTTATCCACCTATCCACAGCCATTGTGGGGGGGCTGATTGATCTCAGGTTCCTATTCAGTCAGTGCTGCTGTTAGCTACTGTGATAATTTGTGTGTCTTATAAATGTTTTTTAGCCTTTTTAGCCATTTGTCTAGTTTTGTTCGTTTAATATGAGTCCAAAGAAAGCAATGGACAAACTAAAGTACATTTGAAAAATATTCGCAGCGCTTCACTTTTTTCACATTTTGTTATGTTACAGTCTTATTCCCAAATGGAATACATGTATTTTTGTCCTCAAAATTCTACATACAACACCCCATAATGACAATTGCTAATTTATTATAAAATTTAAATCAAATACAAATCACATGTCCACATGTATTCACAGCCTTTGCTCAATACTTTTTTGATGCACCTTTGGCAGCAATTACAGTTTCAAGTCTTTTTGAATACAATGCCACAAGTTTGGCACACCTATCTTTGGGCAGTTTCTCCCATTCCTCTTTGCCCATTCCTCTTTGCAGCACCTCTCAAGCTCCATCAGGTTGGATGGGAAGCTTTGGTTTTCATTCAGGATGTTTCTGAACATTGCTGCATTCATCTTAGTCTAGCCAGGGAGGTGACCAAGAACCAGATGGTCACTTTGTCACAGCTACAGCATTCCTTTGAGGAGAGAGGAGAACCTTACAGAAGGACAACCATCTCTGCAGTAATCCAACAATCAGGCCTGTATGGTATAGTGGCCAGACAAAAGCAATTTCCTCGTTAAAGGTTTGCCAAAATGCACCTGAATTACTCTCAGACCATGAGAAACAAAATTGTCTGGTCTGATGAGACAAAAATTTTAAAAGTTGCTGGAACGGCCACTCTACCAAACGAGCCACGCTGATTGGTAGAGTATATAGACAGGTGTGCCAAGCTTGTGGCCAATGTTCCCTCTTATTTTTAATGTTTGTGAGCAAACGCACAAACTCCCTGAGCATTCAGTGGAGCACATGTGAGCAACATCAGACGTGCACACTGTGGCCACACCAGTGTCACATCTGTCACCTGTCCCAAACCTGACTAAATAACAATTTAAATGTTTTATTAAAATAATTTTCTGACATTTGTGATTTTGCCCTCTTACAATGATAATGACAAAAAAACATGTTTTTCAGGACCTATGTGCTAGTATTGTATGTCTGGCTGCGGGTCCTGCCTTTAAAAGAAATGTTACCCCTTTCAGAGATTACATTTAGTTCCTGTAACTTTCTGTCTGTAAAATACATTTTTTATTAGCATTTATGAAATTTAGTGACAATATTTCATGAATAATATCCTCAGATTAACATTCTTAATAAATGGCAGTAAAATAAGCACACATCTGATTGAGGAATCAGAGTGTTACAACCTGGCATTTACACATTTTGTGGCGTTGGGGTTGTTCGACTTTTTGTGTGGCCATAAACGCAGCACTGGCTAAGTGCCATGAGTGCGTGTGTTGGTGCAGGTGAGAGAGCGAGGCTTCTGTTGAAATGACGGATGGTAACGTTGGTTTAAGCCTGGTTTGTATGGCAGAAAATTACCAGTTTTTATAGATAAAAGTTTTTTTTACTCATGTTTTTGGTGTGGTTACAAACAGTTTTGCTCAATAAAGTGATTGATGGAATTCCTGTCCGTAAAGTGTTTCGACAGACGATAATTGATTGTTTTATTCATTGGGGCCACTCTTGTTGTCACCTGTCACTCACAGAGTTTCATTGCAAAATCATGCATAATAAACTGTAATGTGTTTATTTTGTTTAAAGTTCAGATGGGATTTTTGATTTTCTGCGCGGCATTAATTTGCTGTGCGCAGAGGACGTGTGAGCAGTGCGCAATTGCGCAGGCGCGCACCTTAGAGGGAACGTTGCTTGTGGCATTGTATTCAAAAAGACTTGAGGCTGTAATTGCTGCCAAAGGTGAATCAAAAAAAGTACTGAGCAAAGGCTGTGAATTCTTATGTACATGTGATTTTTTTTTATTTTATTTTTTTTATTAAATTTGCTAAGTAAAAATTTAGCAAAAAACATTTTCACATTGTCATCATGGGGTGTGGTTATTCCATTTTGGAATAAGGCTGTAACCTAAAGTGAAGTGCTGTGAATACATTACGGGTGCACTCCATGTGTGGTTTGAAACATTCAGGAAGTATCCACAGCGTTGTCTACACTGCGTTACCTGCCCTCTGCCTCCATTCAGCAGAATGCAAACAAGATTAACTGAAATGGTAAAGAGGATTTATTTTTTATTCTTAATAATTGTGTGACCTGGCTGTTAAAGTTAAGGAGTTTTTTTTTATGTGTGTAGCCACAAGATACTGACCTGATCCAATAATTAGAACATGAGTGAAGCATGTGTTCGAGTTAATGACTGCTGAACATCGGGCCATGGCCTTTGACCTTTTCTGTGACTGAAGAGCCTGTAAAAGATATAAAGCTTGTGTTTATTTACCTGCAATATTTCTTGCTCTTAAAAAAAAGTGTCACCTGCTTGTTTGCCCGGATGATGACCTTGTCCTTTTCAACTCTGACCTGGAGCAAACAGACATGAGCTTTGCGTACACAACTGTTCAGTTAAATGTGTTAAGAGACAGATCACCTGGAAGGTGGGCAGGCAGTCCAGACCGGGGAAGTCCTCTATATCGCCTGTTGCAATGTTAAAACATGCGCCGTGCCAGGGACAACGCACGTGTCCCTTTGACAGCACACCTTTCACGACAAAACACCTCCTTTACATTTTCAATGACAATTATTTTAAAAAAGGAATGTACAATTTGCTTTTATATACTTACCTTTGACCAGAGGTGCGCCGTAGTGTGGACACTTGTGGCCCAATGCTGAAAACTCGCCGTGTTCTTTAATCAACAAGGCTCTGCCGCTTCCCAAGTCAACTTCTCGCATCCTTGAAAAGATTAATTTAATTCAGTTCCATTTTAGTGCACTGCCGTTATCACTTCTGATGTATTTTCACATAGTCTGGTTCTGTTCAAGGCTCAAGATGTTGTTGTATACTGATTTGTTGGGTCTTTAGCTTGTGTTCACAACTTGCAGCAAATGAACCCAGTGATTAATTTATTGAAAATGAGTGAACACGCCAAATGATCTATTCGTAAGAGGCTTTGGGACCTTTAAATTGAAGTGGATCAGAGAGATTAGTGTGTCCTCTTCTTTTAATTCAAAATCTTTTCCTGTTTGTACCTTTTATTCACCCAATTTAAGACAAGAGGTGGGTAGTAATGCACTACATTTACGCCGTTACATTTATATATGTAACTTTGTGGATAAATTGTACTTGTCTGAGTAGTTTTAATACAACATACTTTTTACTTTTACTTGAGTATTTTTGTGAACTTTATTTGGCTTCATTAAAGATTTTTTTAAATTATCAAAGGTGACCTAGTACCTAATTTCTGATACTAAATTCTCATATATACACATTGGTGTTGAAAACAAGGTTTCATATGCTTACTGTCCATTTTCCAGATCTTTGACATGGCAGACGGAGGCCTCCACGTAGTCTCGTGATTTGTGGTACGCTTGGAGAGGGGTGGAGTCGTCGTCCGAGCTGTGCCCCAGGGCCCCATTTGGCCTGCAGTCCGCAAAGGGACTCGCCTTGCCATTAGGTGACAGGCCGTCCACCTCTTTTTCCTTTTCCATCAGAGATAGTTCCACTTTGACTTCAACTGCACAACACAGACATTATCCTCTTAGAAAATACTGTTCTTGACATTTCACAGTGCATTGTCCTATCTGTTGTGTCTGCTCTCATTTAAAGGAACAGATCTCAGCTACAAGAGGCCGCCCAAACTCAAATTGAGGACAAATCAAGTGTGACAACTCCACAAGTGGAACAAATGAAAGAAGGGAGAAGGTGTCTGGACTAATTTAAAGGGCAAACCTGCCCTCTTTCTTGTCTTTTTTTTTCTTTTTGTTGGCTATCATCATGAATTCATTCATGCTCAGTCTTAAAGCTCATAAACAGTCTTCTAAGCAGCAAAACATTTAACATGGGAATATTTTGGTGCTGTCAAACAATTTCAATTTGTAATCAGATTAATTACAATGAATCACAATTAGACATATCATTCATTTTCATATATATTAATGGTCATTTTGCATGCGCAAAGAGACTCAAGAAAGAGGGTAAAATACAGTGGAACCTCGATTTACAAACTTAATTGGTTCTTGAACAGGGTTCGTAAATTGAAAAGTTCATATAGCGATACACAATGCTCCATAAGAAACAATGCAAATATGAATAATGGGTTCCAGCCTCAACAGAAGTCCATATTTAAGTGGTTTGTACACTTTGAACACATAAAGTGCTATTCAGGACTGTATATCAAAGAAACATAACAAGGGGGTGATGGATCAACTTTCGATTTAGTAACAGGCCAAAATGACAACACTGACAAGCTACTGTATTTTGTATGAGCTGCACTGCCAACACGCGCACACACACAGGGTGCTCTCACAAACAATCAGAAATCACAAAAGTACGTAACTTCAACAACCATATAGCTACAATAATGAACATTTACAAAACTAAAATCCACTGACATTAAAGGAGAACATTATCACCAGACCTATGTAAGCATCAATATATACTTTGATGTTGCAGAAAAAAGACCATATATTTTTTTAACCGATTTCCGAACTCTAAATGGGTGAATTTTGGCGAATTAAACGCCTTTCTAATATTCGCTCTCGGAGCATCGGGAAGCAATCCGCCATTTTCTCAAACACCGAGTCAAATCAGCTCTGTTATTTTCCGTTTTTTCGACTGTTTTCCGTACCTTGGAGACATCATGCCTCGTCGGTGTGTTGTCGGAGGGTGTAACAACACGAACAGGGACGGATTCAAGTTGCACCAGTGGCCCAAAGATGCGAAAGTGGCAAGAAATTGGACGTTTGTTCCGCACACTTTACCGGCGAAAGCTATGCTACGACAGAGATGGCAAGAATGTGTGGATATCCTGCGACACTCAAAGCAGATGCATTTCCAACGATAAAGTCAAAGAAATCTGCCACCAGACCCCCATTGAATCTGCCGGAGTGTGTGAGCAATTCAGGGACAAAGGACCTCGGTAGCACGGCAAGCAATGGCGGCAGTTTGTTCCCGCAGACGAGCGAGCTAAACCCCCTGGATGTCTTGGCTCACACCGTCCCTTTTGCCACCGAAGATGATCAAGAGAAGAATATCGACCCTAGCTTCCCTGGCCTGCTGACATCAACTCCAAAACTGGACAGATCAGCTTTCAGGAAAAGAGCGCGGATGAGGGTATGTCTACAGAATATATTAATTGATGAAAATTGGGCTGTCTGCACTCTCAAAGTGCATGTTGTTGCCAAATGTATTTCATATGCTGTAAACTTAGTTCATAGTTGTTAGTTTCCTTTAATGCCAAACAAACACATACCAATCGTTGGTTAGAAGGCGATCGCCGAATTCGTCCTCGCTTTCTCCCGTGTCGCTGGCTGTCGTGTCGTTTTTGTCGGTTTCGCTTGCATACGGTTCAAACCGATATGGCTCAATAGCTTCAGTTTCTTCTTCAATTTCGTTTTCGCTAACTGCCTCCACACTACAACCATCCGTTTCAATACATTCGTAATCTGTTGAATCGCTTAAGCCGCTGAAATCCAAGTCTGAATCCGAGCTAATGTCGCTATAGCTTGCTGTTCTTTCTGCCATGTTTGTTTGTGTTGGCTTCACTATGTGACGTCACAGGAAAATGGACGGGTGTTTATAACGATGGTTAAAATCAGGCACTTTGAAGCTTTTTTTAGGGATATTGCGTGATGGGTAAAATTTTGAAAAAAACTTCGAAAAATATAATAAGCCACTGGGAACTGATTTTTAATGGTTTTAACCATTCTGAAATTGTGATAATGTTCCCCTTTAATGTTGGCAAAGGAGAAGCTGAAGAGAAAAGAGCAGACAAAGGGGGAGAATGGAGGGGTTGGCAGGTGTGTGTGTGTATGCTTTTGGAAGAGGCGCTGCTGATTGAGAGGTAGTCTTCTCTAACGCTGTGAAATAAGTCTGCTTTGGCGTATTTTCCAGAAAAGGCCGTTTTTATCACGATTAAAACTTGCTGTGTTACGAAGCCTGCTTCGTCAATTCTTCCATACTTAAGAGCGCCATTAATGAACTCCTCGCAAATAGTCTTTCTTTTTAAACTCCACAGCCATTTCTTCCTTCTTTCCACGCTGGTCTGTTATCTTTTGGGGACTCTTATTGAGTTAGGAAAATAGACAAAACTTGTCAAAAAGCGAAAAAAACACAGAAAAGGTACACACTCTTAAGTGACTAGTTGTAGTGGACTGTACTGCGCTTTTCAAAAAATGCTGCACCTTGCTGCACAAAATGGCTGCAAGCGGGACACGAAAAGTATGAATGAATCATTTGTACACAGAGACTTGGTTTGTACAAATAGGCATATTTGGCTCGATTTAAAAATTTGTAAATTGAAAAGTTCGCAAATAGAGGGATTTGTAAATCAATGTTTTACTGTATATGCACTTTGCGTCTTGCAAAATATTAAGTTTTTACATACAATTTCAAATTCATAATGACTTAAGGCTTACCATAGCTCAGGGTCATTATATTTTCTGGTTAAGACCCCTGGGGCCTCATGTACAAAGTTTGCGTATGCACAAAAACCTGTTGTACAGCCTGTTTCACTGCAAAGGTACGAGATGTATCTAAACTGACGTTGCGGCGAAAGAAGGGGACAGTGTTAGCGATTATCTTTTCGAAAGCTGGTCTTTTTTTGCGATGTACATCCATTTTCTTCTTTACTTTGTTCCTGATGCCCGACCTTTTTTTTAAATTTATTTTTAGCCTATATCTGGCTGCATGGCTACTTTAAATATGATTTGCATATTTATAAGGGAACGTGGTCTGGGCGTGCCATGCCAAGCAGACGTCTGCGGTCGATTCCAAGTAGATTGTGATGTAACAAAGGAATATGCTTGGATTTTTGCGTGCGAACACTTTCATACATCTGAAGTTTTACTGACGTACGCCATTTCCTGGATTTGATCGTACGTCCATATTTCGTAGGAAAGCCACGCAACTCTCTGAACATGAGGCCCTTGTTCTACAGAATGTACATCGTACTTTTCATGACTGTTCAGTCATGTTTTCTTTGTACTCATATTTCCGATGAAGAGATCACATTGACCGCATCCTGTCACTACCAGATCAACTGCACATTTGTGACAGTAAAACTACTTGGAAAAACTGCCTGAAGTGCATTGCCAGAGACGTTTAGGGATTTTGAGGAATTATTCGCAGCCGATGCGTTAATGGCATTACATGTTTTAATAACATTAATAATAACAGATGAATCCGTATTAATACATTAATTTTTGACAGCCCTAAAATATTTATATATTTAAATTAAATCTATTTCAATTTGAATTGTATTATCTAAATGTCATTATAATGATAATATAGTACAATTTAGCAAACTAAATATGAACTAGGGTTGTCTTGATACCAATATTTTAGTACCGGTACCAAAATGTATTTCGATACTTTTCAATACTTTTCTAAATAAAGGGGACCACAAAATGGCATTATAGGCCATTTAGGGTACATTTAGGTACATTAATTATCTGTTTGGTATTGCAATCGAAGAACAATTTTTTCCTTAAATAAAATAGTGAACATACAAGACAACTTGTCTTTTAGTAGTAAGTGAACAAACAAAGGCTCCTAATTTGTCTGCTGACATATGCAGTAACATATTGTGTCATTTTCCATTCTATTATTTTATCAAAATGATAAAGAACAAGCTGTAAAAAATGTATTATTAATCAACTTGTTCATTTACTGTTAATATCTGGTTATTTTCCGTTTCAACATGTTCTATCTACACTTCTGCTAAAATGTAATAATCACTCATTCTTCTGTTGTTTGATACTTTACATTAGTTTTGGATGATACCTCAAATTTAGGTATCGATCCGATACCAAGTCGTTACAGGATCATACATTGGTCATAATTTAAGTTCTCATGTGTCCAGGGACATATTTCCTGTGTTTATGAATGTAAATTTAAAAAAAATATATATTTTGTGACGATAAAAAATATCGATGTAATCACAGTAGTATCGACTAGATACGCTCTTGTACTTGGTATCATTACAGTGGATGTTAGGTGTAGCTCCACCCATGGCGTTTGTTTACATTGTGACGGTGTGGAGTGAAACATGTTTAGCTATTCCTCGTCCTGCAGGGATGATACTTGTAAGAAACTTACTTTATTTGTCGCTATGGAGGCAAGGATTAGTGATTTAGAAGTAGCTAAAACACTGCCGATTGCGGATGGACATTAGCCGCTAACTCGCTGGCCATGTTTTAAAGCACCTCTTCCTGAGGGTGTTTCAGTGTTATAGCTTCATCTTTATCGTTAGTTTTTAAGCCAAAATGCGTCTGTTCTCCCTTTTACTGTCTACACACTGTGTCTGCTTGCAAGTACTCCGTGATTGTGCGCTGCCGAACATGCTCCTTTGCTCGTAAAACCAGCAATGTCATGACGTGACGACGACGCGCCGTCATGCCTGGAAAAAAAAAAAAAAAAGGCGAACCGGTACTTTTCAAACAGTATAGTACCGTTTTTGATTCATTAGTACTGCGATACTATAGTAGTACCGGTATACCGTACAAGCCTAATATGAACGATGTGATTTCTTCCTTAATGCAAAGATTGAGGACAATATCCACACATAATTCAATTAAAAATGTGATCACATTTTCTAACAATGAAACAGTGCCGTGAACATTTTAATTTAGACCCTATATTAAATTAGATGATTTTATTGTCATTGCACACATAATACAATGAAACTTGGTTTAGAGTTCCACTTCACTTTCTAGCAGCTTGAGGAGATTTTAAAATAAATACTATATATGTAGAATTAAAGTTGACCCAAGATATGTTAAAAAATAGGGATGTGTTAAGAAAGTATAGTACAGGTACAAAAATATACATAGAAAATATACATAGGAAGTTAGCATTAAACATATATTTGGGATCTTGGTAACTGGTGGTTTTGCTGACATGTATTGCACTTTGATGCCATATATTGCGCTGTTTGAGTTTTCATTACTGCATATGAAACTATGGGCGCAACTCCAGCAGGCTCTATCTGTTTGGATTTGAAAATGTGCTGATTGTCCAGGTCTTACACACAGTAATCTGGCTGGAATGTTGTCCCACTGAGTAAGTCTTAATTAAAAGTAATGGAAAATCATAACAGCGTGGGCAATGGCTGGGGAAATGAAAGTAAATGATTTTTAGAGTTGAAGAGACTCCTGACACTGCGGCAGTTAGTCTGCTTAAAAGAAACATCAGTTTTTGTGTCAGTTAGTTGGGAGGTCAGACAGAACGAGTGCTTTTGTGCTGTCTTGTTTATACAGATAATTAATCCCTTTTTTCCACTTCACCACCAACATGGGATGCATTCGCCATGTTTCATGAAAATGCAGCATCAACTATCATGTTTTCATCAACTATCAAAATGTTCAGCTAGTTCATGACACAAAATTCCCAGTTTTCCCAGAATTCCTCGTTTTCCGAGGTTTTTTCTCCAATAAAAATGATTGGACAATTTTGCAACCTGCACAATTCCTCCATTTCTTAACCGAGTCACACCATTCCACTATCAACACACTCCACTCATCCTGGACAAACCAACAATGTTACCGGTTCCAAAAATTCCCTGTTTGTTTGGAATTTCCGCATTTAAAATTGCAATATGTCCACCCTTTTTTCTTTCGACGACTTCCCGCATTTTTCAGCCAATTTAAACCGTTCCACCATCAAAGCTAATGTCAGTGACATGCCAGCATGCTAACGTTAGCAATGTGACTTTATTGGTTAATTTTGCAGCCGTACACCTCATAGTCATATAACTTCGTAATTGAAACATGCTGAATGTTAGCATTTTAGCTAGTTTTGCTGCTACGCGCCTTGAAGTTTTATATTTAGTAAATCATCGCTATTTAGCCGGCGCGCTGCCCGTTAGCATTTCAGTTTGGGTTCAGTGTTTCAGCATTCACATGCAATTTCTGCAGAAATGGCATATTACAGTTAGGCATTAAAGCCTATCGCTTAAAAAAAAAAAAATATATATATATATATATATATATACAATATTTATATGTATATATATATATGTATATTTGATATATATAATATATATATGTATATACTATATAATATATATAATTATGTACTGTATATATATATGTACATATTGTAGCGTTGGATGGGTTTGACAAACGTCTTTGCTGTAAAAAGTCAAGAATTGCTGACGCAATGTGCGATCATTTGTACTTTTAATGATCACGTCAATTTCAAATACACACCCACACAAGTGAACGCAAAGCATACTTAGTCAACAGCCACACCTATCACACTGAGGGTGGCCCTATAAAACAACATCAACATTCACAAACATGCACCACACTGTGAATCCACACCAAACAAGAACGACAAACACATTTCTGGAGAACATCCGCACCGCAACACAACATAAACACAACAGAACCAATACCCACAATCCCTTGCAACACCAACTCTTCCGGGACGCTACAATATGTACAAAGGCTGTAACTGCCGAAAGAAACCTGATTGCCCTCTCAACGGGGGGTGCTTACAAACATCAGTTGTCTACCAATCTAAGGTAACACGCAAGGACATTAACACATCCGACACATATGTAGGATTAACCGAGGGAGAATTCAAAACCAGATGGAACAATCACAAGGCTTCTTTCAGGAACCAAAACCTGCGGAATACCACAGAACTCAGCAAACACATTTGGGACCTCAAAGACAATAATGTTGAATATTCAATAACATGGCAAATTCTTGCATCCAGCACACTTTACAATAGTGGTAATAAAAGATGCAACCTATGCTTGAAAGAGAAACTGTTTATTATTTACCGTCCAGACCTGTCATCCCTCAACAAGCGCAGCGAAATTGTAACAGCATGCCGCCACAGACGGAAACACCTCCTAGGTAACACATGAGCCAATCACCACGAACCTACGCCAGCCTGTACCCACCCACTCTGTGCCCTATATAAACCATGGTATGTGAATGCTCCCATTAAAATCTCCTGATGATTGAGGGAACCCCCTCATGAAACAGGCCTGTAGAGATGAAATAGTCTTGTGATTTTTTTCCCCACACATACATATATGTACATATATATGTATATTTAATATATATATACTATATAGTATATATATATATATATGTACTGTATATATATATATGTATATTTAATATATATATATATACGGTGAAACAGGGGTTAGTGCATGTGCCTCACAATACGAAGGTCCGGAGTTCAATCCCGGGTTCTCCCCGTGACTGCGTGGGTTCCCTCCGGGTACTCCGGCTTCCTCCCACCTCCAAAGACATGCACCTGGGGATAGGTTGATTGGCAACACTAAATTAGCCCTAGTGTGTGAATGTGAGTGTGAATGTTGTCTGTCTATCTGTGTTAGCCCTGTGATGAGGTCTTGACTTGTCCAGGTTGTACCCCGCCTTTCGCCCGTGTGCAGCTGAGATAGGCTACAGCATCCCCCGTGACCCCAAAAGGGACAAGCGGTAGAAAATGGATGGATGGATGGATATATAGATATATATATATATATATATATACGACATATATGTGTGTGTATATACATATGTGTATATATATATATATATATATATATATATATATATATATATATATATATATATATATACCGGTATATATATATGTGTGTGTGTATCTATACATACAGGTATATATACTGTATATATACATATGTGTGTATATATATGCATATATACTCACATATGTATATATATATGTGTGTATATATGTATATACTGTACATATGCATGTTATTTATACAGTATACATTGTTTATATATATATATATATATATATATATATATATATATATATATATATATATATTATTTATACAAACGTTTGTAATATAAACAATAGCTAAACACCAGTGTCCTATTTTAATATGCATGTTTCAGTATACGTGTAGTAATCCTCTTGCGTAAGATGCCGCAATAGCATTAAAATTCCTCCCCCGTACAACACTATATAGAGCAAGCAGAGTGGGCTGGACATAAACCCAAACACATAACCCAGTGTGAAGATGAGTCAAAATGGAAATAAATGGCTTCCGAAGTGACTACCAGCGGATAGAGTCACTACCCCTGGAACATATAGTCTTCATTTATAAGATAGATATACACGTTCACATACCCATTTCTGTGCTGTTATCTGACTTGACTAAGTAGAAAAAGAGTTATGTGACAGTACACAGTGTCACGCCAAATAACTAAATCCATTATTTATCTAAAAATGTCAAAAGCTCTGCATACTATCGCTTGTCTCAGCACCAAAGGACAAGTTATAAAAGAAAAAAAACATTGTCAGCTAAAATGTTAGTCCACACATGGGAACGATCAGGATTTAATGCGGCCTGTGTTTAGTGTTCTGCTTAATATAAAGAACAAAAAAACCAAACAAAAGCTAAACCAATGCAACGATTGTGATGATTAAAGTTTGTCCATTCTCTTACAGCAGCGGTCTCAAACTTAGCTGGCCCATATTTTCTGACCTTCTCCTTAACTTTAGAGTTTAGTGTACTGTGGCCCGTGCACCCTTAGGTGGCTAATAGTTAAATATGTTGTATTGAATCCTACAAGATACTAAACACAATAAAAATGCAGACACAAAAATGACAACTGCACAACAAACACACATTGAGCAACACAAAGAGCAACTTCCTGTAAGCAAGCAGGGAACTCAATGCTGTCAAAATAAGCAATTTTAAATGAAATGTTACATTTAAAATGCCTACCATAGCTGAGCGTCACAATAGCTGGAGGTAGAAGTAGTGAACAAATACATTCCCAAGGTTAAAACATGATTTGGAAGTAAACACTTTGTGAGGCCCAGCCTTACCATGACTCTATCTTCAGTGGCCCCTGGGTAAATTGAGTTTGGACCCCTGTCTTACAGTTTCAACCTACTCTACATCAATGTATCAAAATTTTAGTGTTGGTATGATGCAGTCCAGTTCTTCACCACTGCAAACTACAACCTCAATTAAAACATGTTTTAAGTTAAAACCTCCCTGATGGTTATATCCATCCATCCATCTTCTTCCGCTTATCCGAGGTCGGGTCGCGGGGGCAACAGCCTAAGCAGGGAAGCCCAGACTTCCCTCTCCCCAGCCACTTCGTCCAGCTCCTCCCGAGGGATCCCGAGGCGTTCCCAGGCCAGCCGGGAGACATAGTCTTCCCAACGTGTCCTGGGTCTTCCCCGTGGCCTCCTACCGGTCGGACGTGCCCTAAACACCCCCCGAGGGAGGCGATCGGGTGGCATCCTGACCAGATGCCCGAACCACCTCATCTGGCTCCTCTCGATGTGGAGGAGCAGCAGCTTTACTTTGAGCTCCCCCCGGATGACAGAGCTTCTCACCCTATCTCTAAGGGAGAGCCCTGCCACCCGGCGGAGGAAACTCATTTCGTCCGCTTGTACCCGTGATCTTGTCCTTTCGGTCATAACCCAAAGCTCATGACCATAGGTGAGGATGGGAACGTAGATCGACCGGTAAATTGAGAGCTTTGCTTTCCGGCTCAGCTACTTCTTCACCACAACGGATCGATACAGCGTCCGCATTACTGAAGATGCCGCACCGATCCGCCTGTCGATCTCACGATCCACTCTTCCCTCACTCGTGAACAAGACTCCGAGGTACTTGAACTCCTCCACTTGGGGCAGGGTCTCCTCCCCAACCCGGAGATGGCACTCCACCCTTTTCCGAGCGAGAACCATGGACTCGGACTTGGAGGTGCTGATTCTCATCCCAGTCGCTTCACACTCGGCTGCGAACCGATCCAGCGAGAGCTGAAGATCCTGGCCAGATGAAGCCATCAGGACCACATCATCTGCAAAAAGCAGAGACCTAATCCTGCAGCCACCAAACCGGATCCCCTCAACGCCTTGACTGCGCCTAGAAATTCTGTCCATAAAAGTTATGAACAGAATCGGTGACAAAGGGCAGCCTTGGCGGAGTCCAACCCTCACTGGAAACGTGTCCGACTTACTGCCGGCAATGCGGACCAAGCTCTGACACTGATCATACAGGGAGCAGACCGCCAAAATCAGACAGTCCGATACCCCATACTCTCTGAGCACTCCCCACAGGACTTCCCGAGGGACACGGTCGAATGCCTTCTCCAAGTCCACAAAGCACATGTAGACTGGTTGGTCAAACTTCCATGCACCCTCAAGGACCCTGCCGAGAGTATAGAGCTGGTCCACAGTTCCACGACCAGGACGAAAACCACACTGTTCCTCCTGAATCCGAGGTTCGACTATCCGGCGTAGCCTCCTCTCCAGTACACCTGAATAGGCCTTACCGGGAAGGCTGAGGAGTGTGATCCCACGATAGTTAGAACACACCCTCCGGTTCCCCTTCTTAAAGAGAGGAACCACCACCCCGGTCTGCCAATCCAGAGGTACCGCCCCCTATGTCCACGCGATGCTGCAGAGTCTTGTCAACCAAGACAGCCCCACAGCATCCAGAGCCTTAAGGAACTCCGGGCGGATCTCATCCACCCTTGGAGCTTTTTAACTACCTCAGCAACTTCAGCCCCAGAAATAGAAGAGCCCACCACAGATTCCCCAGGCACTGCTTCCTCATAGGAAGACATGTTGGTGGGATTGAGGAGGTCTTCGAAGTATTCTCCCCACCAATCCACAACATCCGCAGTCGAGGTCAGCAGAACCCCATCCTCACCATACACGGTGTTGATAGTGCACTGCTTTCCCCTCCTGAGGCGGCGGATGGTGGTCCAGAATCGCTTCGAAGCCGTCCGGAAGTCGTTTTCCATGGCTTCCCCGAACTCCTCCCATGTCCGAGTTTTTGCCTCAGCAACCGCTGAAGCCGCACACCGCTTGGCCTGTCGGTACCTGTCCGCTGCCTCAGGAGTCCTATGAGCCAAAAGAACCCGATAGGACTCCTTCTTCAGCTTGACGGCATCCCTCACCGCCGGTGTCCACCAACGGGTTCTAGGATTACCGCCACGACAAGCACCAACTACCTTGCGGCCACAGCTCCATTCAGCTGCCTCGACAATAGAGGCGCGGAACATGGTCCACTCGGACTCAATGTCCAGCACCTCCCTCATGACATGTTCAAAGTTCTTCCGGAGGTGGGAATTGAAACTCTCTCTGACAGGAGACTCTGCCAGACGTTCCCAGCAAACCCTCACAATGCGTTTGGGCCTGCCAGGTCTGTCCGGCATCCTCCCCCACCATCGCAGCCAACTCACCACCAGGTGGTGATCGGTTGAAAGCTTCGCCCCTGTCTTCACCCGAGTGTCCAAAACATGAGGCCGCAAATCCGATGACACAACTACAAAGTCGATCATGGAACTGCGGCCTAGGGTGTCCTGGTGCCAAGTGCACATATGGACACCCTTATGTTTGAACATGGTGTTCATTATGGACAATCTGTGACGGGCACAAAAGTCCAATAACAAAACACCACTCGGGTTCAGATCCGGGCGGCCATTCTTCCCAATCACACCTCTCCAGGTTTCACTGTCGCTGCCAACATGAGCATTGAAGTCCCCCAGTAGAACGAGGGAATCACCCGGGGGAGCACTCTCAAGTACTCCCTCGAGCGAATCCAAAAAGGGTGGGTACTCTGAGCTGCCGTTTGGCGCGTAAGCGCAAACCACAGTCAGGACCCGTCCCCCCATCCGAAGGCGGAGGGAAGCTACCCTCTCGTCCACCGGGTTGAACTCCAACGTGCAGGCTCTGAGCCGGGGGGCAACAAGAATTGCCACCCCAGCCCGCCGCCTCTCATTGCCGGCAACGCCAGAGTGGAAGAGAGTCCAGCCCCTCTCGAGAGAACTGGTTCCAGAGCTCTTGCTGTGCGTCGAAGTGTGTCCGACTATATCTAGCCGGAACTTCTAGACCTCGCGCACTAGCTCAGGCTCCTTCCCCCCCAGCGAGGTGACGTTTCACGTCCCAAGAGCTAGCTTCTGTAGCCGAGGATCGGACCGCCAAGTGCCCTGCCTTCGGCTTCCGCCCAGCTCACACTGCACCCGACCTCTATGGCCCCTGCTATGGGTGGTGAGCCCATTAGAGGGGGGACCCACGTTGCCTCTTCGGGCCCCATGGGGACAGGCCCAGCCACCAGGCGCTCGCCATCGTGCCCCGCCTCCGGGCCTGGCTCCAGGGGGGGGCCCCGGTGACCCGCGTCCGGGCGAGGGAAATCTGGGTCCTTTATTTTTATTCTTCATGGAGGTCTTCGAGATGCTCTTTGTCGGATCCCTCACCTAGGACCAGTTTGTCTTGGGAGACCCTACCAGGGGGCATAAAGCCCCCGGACAACATAGCTCCTAGGATCATTGGGACACGCAAACTCCTCTACCACGTTAAGGTGGCAGCTCAGAGAGGAGCTGATGGTTATAATGTTTACTTATTTATTACTTCGTAAAGACGCTTTGTGTTTTGTATCCATTTAAATTGTGCAGCTCTGCGAAAGAGAGTTTGTCACCTGGTTTGGGTTTGGAGAAGCATCCTCCCATGGTGGGCCTGGGATGGAAGTACAACGAGGAAGAGGCCTCTAACTCCTCGGGTGTAGTAACGTCACAGAAGTGGAGGTATGTGACCCTGCAGGTCTACGCTGGACATCGTACACATCAATTCTTCCTCATAGCCTGCATGGATACACGAGAGCATCACACCAACAACACGCGACATCTTTGCATATTCTCACATGCTACCTTGTACAGTAAAGACAATAAGCACATTGTTTACCATTAATATACAGTACATTAGATTTTACTGCACATGCACTTTTCCTCGAAGAATGTCATTTTAAATGTATACATTTTTTCCAAAAGATAAATGACCAACATTTTACACAATTATCAACACAGGCTTGATGCTTTTATTGCATGCGAAAATCCAAGTGTCCTGTAATATACATTGTAGTTGTCTACTGTACAACCATACAGACAATACTATTTTGTTTACAATGTTTCGAAGACTTGACACACCAGCACCTCTGTAAGTTTTATCTTTTATAAGATATTTTTGTTATACCATTTTACAAGTTGTACCACATTTCCCACACTAATTTCAACAACAATTTAGTGTCAGTGTGTTTTTAAACTAATGAGACAGCCTGTCATAATAGACAGACAAATGACATTGTCTTTCAAATCAAAACTGGTTGAAGTTTATTAACTAACCCATTAAGAAAATGAACAGAGGTTCAAAGATCGAATTTATTTAGAGGGTTATTCATTAGAATATTGTTGTAGTCATGTGTTTTTGTAAATGCCACTGTCATCTGCTGCCAGTTTACGTATAGCTTAAATTAATTTGCTGTCGTTTTATAGTCCTTGTAACTGTAAAATGAATTATTTATGCTATACTGTATAGTGAATCTCTGCATATCTTTGGGTGAGCATTTGCGATCCAGCAAATTAACAGATTGCTGTTAAAATATCTAGAATAATAGGCAGTCTTTTTTCCAAAGAAAATACAACTCTTACCTATAGCTGGTAATCATTTCTAAATATGCATTATTAAGAATCATGAAATGTACAGTGTACATTAATGAGATATTTTTTGTGATCAATCACACGTGTTAACTTTGACAATCTTGAATAAAAAAAATTAAAAAAAAAAAGTTTTAGGTTCATTTTTGAAAATTTTTAATCGATTTAGAATCGAGATGAATAAAAATGGCGATCTGAATGTGAATACATTTTTATGTGCACCCTTAGCTCAAAAATAAACTGCACTAATAATTTGTGTTTAAGTATGATTGAAATGTTTTTTGTGATTAATCACATATTAGCTTCGACAATCTTAATTTAAAAAAATAAAATAAAATTTGTAATGGATTTTTGAACATTTTTAATCGAGATGAATAAAAATCGCGATCCAAATGTGAATGGATATCTTTGTGCACCCTAGCTCAAAATAAACTGCGCTAATAATCTGCGTTTATACAGGAAAAATTAGATATTTTTTTGTGATTAATCACGTGTTAACTTTGACAATCTTAAATTAAAAAAAAACCCAAAAAAACAAATATTTTATGGATTTTTGAACATTTTTAATCGATTTAGAATCGAGATGAATAAAAATCGCAATCCCAATGTGAATCGATTTTTTTGTGCACCCTTAGCTCAAAATAAACTGCGCTAATAATCTGCATTTATACATGAATAATGAGATATTTTATGTGATTAATGTCATGTTAACTTTGACAATATTAATGAAAATAAAAATTGCATTGTAACTATGTGACACCAGTCTAAGCTGGCAGCGCCCTGAGTGTGTTGATACAGCTATCATCTATAGTGGAGGTTTTCAACAGCAAGTCCACGTCCCCCTAAGGCAGTTTTTCTCAAATAGTGGAGTAGGCCCCTCTGGGGGGGGGGCACAGTGCAATGCCAGAGGGGTCGCGTGTGACCTCGGAAACATGCTTTTTTTTGCCATACAAAAGTATGATGAAGCTTCACTGTAACCACGGTGACAAGGAAAGTCCGGCGTGTTGTTTCCATTAATGTTAATAAGTTTAAATGTTATGCAGAGGTATAGTTATAAAAATGTTATGGACAAATTATACTATTTATAGTTATGGTGGAGAGTGGGGGGGTGCGAAATATGATCTTCTTCCTAGGGCGGCCGTAACAGAAAATGTTTGAGAAGCACTGCCCTAAGGCATGGGTATTCAACAAAATTGAGTTACACTGCTGTTTTACAGGCCTTCTGCAAAAAAGCTAGTCAAAGATCATCTCTAGTGCTCATCTCAAAAGTGTTTTGAGAAGCTGCAGAAAAATGTTGAGTCTCTAACAAGGTTTTTTTAACTGAACTCGTGGGCCAAACGATGAAAAAGAGAGGACAAAATAATGGAACCTTGAGGAACACCATTAGTGCAACTGAAGAAGTTGAACAAATGACTACTGACTGCATCTGAGGCAAACAAGCTACAGGAACACCTAAGTTACATAAATTACATTATAAACAAATCAAACTGCCAAAAAGGAGAGGACATAAAGGGATGCTTTGAGGAACGCCTCAGTTATTTAAATCACAAGTTTGGACTCCAGTGTGCTATGTTCGCTAGCAAGGTTCAAATGTCAGTGCAAGGATCTGACAATGTGTTTACAAGGGTCCAAGTTCCTTTATACAACAGGAGCAGTCTGGTGTTTTTAGACATTTACTGCAAAAATGTTTGTCTCTCAAGTTTTGAACTGAACTCCGGGGCCGGTATGGTGTCATTGCCAGGCAGGATTTGGACCCTGTTCTAGGAAGTACTGCAGGGGGTCGTAATTTTTTTTATATTGACCTTGAAATTTTCCACAAATGTAAATGCACATCAACATTGATCCAACACACTGTAGTGAACAGATAAGTGGAGGATACATGGATACAAATGGTCTTTCAGTCAGCAATGCGCACATTTAATGACGCACAGGAGTTCTTTCAAGAAGGGCACCGGTTTATTCACCTGTCAGTCCAACAAGGAGGACTTGCCCCTAACACTGCTATGCCAATTACTAGGCTTTGTCAGGATCCCTATGATTGGCCGACAGCCTATTCTTAGCTCGCAGCTAGTTTTCGTTTAAGTGTTTGGATCAGAAAAAATTATAATTTTGTAACACGACCCTCCACCTCAGAAAAAGCAGTTTAACAAGGTACCCTTAGGACAGTTTCATTTGATTTAATCTAACTTTTTGGGATCCCTGCATAGAAAACGATGAATACCCCTGGTCTCCAGTCAACTTTGTTACAATATGGCCTCAAAACATGCAGCTCAGTGAAGATAAGTTAATAGATGGTCTTAAATCATAACTGGAATTACATCAGGCAAGGAGTGAGGATTATGGTGTGAAGCCACGTACCATCGCTAGTCGCTTTTGGGCAGACCTGGGCTTTCGGCGGCCCGCGGGCCACATCCGGCCCTTTGTGCGTCCCTGTCCGGCCCGCGTGAGGCCACTCATAAATTACAAAATAAATTCAAAAAAGTATCTATGTCGAGTACAATACAACGGTGCTGCTTTTGTTTTGAAAAGCGTTATTTGTATTACTTCCGTGTGGACGTATGCGCGTGCGTGATTATGAGTGAATGTGAACAGCGACAATCACAAATTACAAAATAAATTTAAGAAAAACATCTATGTCGTGCGTGCAATACAACTGTGCTGCTTTTATTTTGAAAAGTGTTATTTATGGGCGTATGTCCGTGTGTAACCTGTGAGTGAAGGTGCACAGCGACAAGTGATGCCCGGTTATCCCCGAGACGCTAAAAAGAGAAAAATTGATGACGAATGCCATGTTTTCAACAAGACATGGACTGCCAAGTATTTCTTTACAGAAATTAAAGGTAAAGCCGTGGGCTTAATTTGTGGTACACAGGTTGCTGTGTTTAAAGAATATAATTTTAATCGCCACTACACGACAAAGCACGAGGAAAAATACCGGAATCTGTCTGATGAAGCACACGCAAGGGAGGCTGATGCGTTGATGGTAAAACTGCAAACTCAACAAGGACTTTTTGCCAAATTTCACACCCCCAGAGATGCAGCCATCAGGACAAGTTTCGTAATTTCTCACAAAATCGCTAGAAAAAGTAAGGCGTTTTCTGACAGAGAGTTTATTAAGGAATGCTTATTGGACTCTGTTGCGCTGATATGCCCGGAGAAGAGGGGCACATTTGAGAACGTGTCACTCTCCCGACGCACTGTAACGAGGCGGGTTGAGACAATCGCTGGAAACTTGGAGCTTCAGCTGAAGAACAAAACGGCCAACTTTGACAATTATTCGCTGGCTTTGGATGAGAGCTGCGATGTACGTAACACCGCCCAGCTGCTCATCTTCTTACGTGGGATAACTGCAGACTTTCAAATCACGGAGGAGCTGGCAGCCATGCAGTCAATTAAAGAGACAACCACAGGTTGTTTGGACATGTTAGGACTGAAATGGGACAAGCTGGCAGGTGTGACAACAGATGGTTGTCCAAATCTGACGGGGAAAAATGTCGGACTTTTAAAGAGGATGCAGGATAAAGTGACAGAAATTGACATTGTTGCATTGTATTATACATCAGGAAGGGTTGTGTAAGACAGTGTTAAAAATAAAACCATCAAAAGCAATCTGCTTTTGTATAAAGTTAAGTTAGGTTAAATTAAATTATTATTATTATTATTATTATTTATCTTACGGTATATCAAAAATAATTTGAGCAAAATTTAATTGAAATATTGTCGGTGTGGCCTTCCAGCAGTGCTCAGGTTGCTCATGCGGCCCCCGGTAAAAATGAATTGCCCACACCTGCTTTAGGGGGAGATGGAGGCAGCTCCACAACACACGGGATCGGGGATGTTGCGCCAGCCTGATGACCAGGCTAAAGTGTAGAACGGACTGGGATTCTGGAGCTGAATCTAATCTAATGACTACAACCTTCACTTTTAGTCACTTGGGGGCCAAAAGCAAACGAGGCCCTCCACATACCACATACAAAAAAAAAACAGGTAAATTATTGTGTGAACCTACAATGTGAGCTGCTTATTAAAGCTTGGTGAGTATCATTGATCCCAACGATTTTACTGTAATTGATAGAAAGTTAGGATACTTACTTTTAGTAAAGTGTAAGCGCATTAGAACCGGATGTGTGATGATAGGATTATTGTGAAGGCTGAAACTATGTGACTGGTGGGAAAAAGAGAGCTCTTGACGGTGGCCGTGTTTGATCGAGACCAGACTGTTGGCTTTAAAAATTGGTTTTGAATGTCCTACAGTACCTCCCAAACTTGTACCGGTACTTCATCTCGCCAGACTCTCGGTTACAATACTTTACCATTTAGAACACTTTAATACTCACACATCTTTGATGAAAAGCATCACTGTCCACTTGCATCCTGCACTGACAGCAGATCTTGCTGTGTTGATCACATACATTCTGTGTCACTGAGAAAAAAGTTGACATCTTGGGTAGTTTTAATAAAAACTGTTTGCTTTCTCCACTCAACTTGGGGAACTGGTTTGTTTGGATCTGTCTTGCGGAATCAAGTCAGTAGCATAGAATAGTCGATTGCATGAGAAGGGAAGGGGAGCTGTCAAAAACAATCATGATTGATTAAACATTTGAAGACAAAAAATAAATAATTGTTTTAAAATAGTAAAAAACTTTAATAAAACTTTAACTCTTTATTTTTCTCAAGGCCCTACGCAACTGCCTGTGTTTGCCTAATGGTAATTCTGCCTGTGTTTTATTGCAAATGTTGTTCCCAAATCAAGCTATTCGGAAGGTTTGGAAAGGGATAAATGAGATTTGTATGTATGTGTGTGTGTGTGTGTGTATTTTTATGGTCTCCGATCGTAATCCTCTCAATGGCAAGGATCTGCTGTAATACTGGGAAAATGTGAGCATGTCCAGTTTTTTTAATCTATATACTAATACTTCTTCATCTTCTTCTTTGTCTTATCTACGTCTTCTTTTTTCTTCTTTTTCTTTTTTCTCTTTGTCGTTTTCTTCGTCTTCTTCTTCTTTGCCTTTGTATTCTTCTTCGTCTTTTTCTTCTTCTTCTTCTCCGCCTTCTTTTTCTTCTTTTTGGTCTTCTTTTTCATCGTCGTCTTCTACTTTTTTGTCTTCTTCTTCTTTGTCTTTTTCTTCTTGTTATTCTTGTTCTTCTTTTTCTTCTTTTTCTTTTTCTTCTTTGTCTTCTTGTTCTTCTTTATCTTCTTGTCCTGCTTTTTATTGTTCTTGTTCTTTATTGTCTTTTTCTTCTTCTTTGTCTTCTTGCTCCTCTTCTTCTGGTTTTTCTTCTTGTTTTGCTTCTTGTTCTTTGTCTTCTTTTTTTCCTTATTGTTCCTCTTCTTCTTTTATGTTCCTCTTGTTTTTCTTATTGTTCTTTTTGTTCTTCTTTGTCTTTTTCTTCTTGTTATTCTTGTTCTTCTTTTTTTTTTTCTTCTTTTTCCTCTTTTTCTTCTTTGTCTTCTTGTTCTTCTTTATCTTCTTGTCCTTCTTTTTATTGTTCTTGTTTTTCTTTGTCTTTTTCTTCTTCTTTGTCTTCTTGCTCCTCTTCTTCTGATTTTTCTTCTTGTTTTGCTTCTTGTTCTTCGTCTTCTTTTTTTTCTTATTGTTCCTCTTCTTCTTTTATGTTCCTCTTGTTTTTCTTATTGTTCTTTGTGTTCTTCTTCTTGTTCTTCTTTTACTTATACTTGTTCTTCTTGCTGTTCTTCTTCTACTTCTTTTTGTTCTTCTTCTTGTTCTTCCCATTGTTCTTCTTCTACTTCCACTTCTTGTTTTTCTTGTAGATTTTGTTTTTCTTCTTATTTTACTTCGACATCTTGTTCTTCTTGTTCTTTTTCTTCTTGTTTGGTAGTAGAAGTAATAGAAGTAGAAGTAGCCGTAGTAGTATTTTGTAAGTTTCTTTAAAATGAATTTAACAACCATAATATAGTAGAACAGTGGCATGCCATAGTTTTTTCCCCCAATCTTGCGTCATACAATCAGTCATCATTTAGTGCTTTCGTGTCATCTGTCAATATTACCTCGACAATTGTTTTGCTTTATCTTTGTGCCATGTTTGTGCTTGTAATAAGGAAGCAAACGTGCTAATTGGGAACATTTTGTCACGAATGGATACCTTTGTTAATGCATATTGCATAAGGAAACAGTTAAATATTAACAGCACTTCGATACCTATTAACTCCCTCGTCACACAGCACATTTAAGGGAAGCGAGGGGCCCCTTGTTTTGTTGCCACATCAGGCTCACATCTCTAGCAGCTCTGGTATTTGAGCCTCACATACATACAGTTGCTCCCCACAGAGCTCAGGCCGCTATGAATGTGAGCAGGTCGTGTCGCACAACACGCAGCAATCAGCCAGCAAGTTATCCTTGTGAAGTAAAAAAAACGAAAGAGCTACTTGCTATTCCGGGCACATATAATGTTCTTGAACTTCAGGGAGGAAGGAAAAAAGTGTCCCTTGCTGAATAGATGTGTGCTTTTTAAAGTTCCAAATGAGAAGTGGAAAGATCCCCACTGTGACTGGCCTCTTTGCAGCAGGAGATAAACTTCGCAAAGACTTTTTTCCACATGACAACTGTCCCGTGAACAAACTTTATGTTTTGTTGCACTAAACTGAGCTGTTTGTTCTTACTAATTACTTAATAGCTATACTCAGACATCAAAATTAAATGCATAATTATTGACCTTTCTTGTAGATAGTACCTTTTAAGGATGCAATTTCTTGTGAACGAGCCAAAAACAATCTTAGCTGGGCAGGTATTGACCAAGCTTTGTCGATAGAAATGATGATTTGAATAGGTAACATTTTGGTTATTGAATCATTATATGAAGGCGATGAGGTGGCGACTTGTCCAGGGTGTACACCGCCTTCCGCCCGATTGTAGCTGAGATAGGCTCCAGCGCCCCCCGCGACCCCAAAGGGAATAAGCGGTAGAAAATGGATGGATGGATGAAGGCATATTGGGGAAAATAGTTACATACAGTTGTGGTCAAAAGTTTACATACACTTGTGAAGGACATAATGTCATGGCTGTCTTGAGTTTCCAATAATTTCTACAACTCTTATTATTTTGTGATAAAGTGATTGGAGCACATACTTGTTGGTCACAAAAAACATTCATTAAGTTTGGTTATTTTATGAATTTATTATGGGTCTACTGAAAATGTGACCAAATCTGCTGGGTCAAAAGTATACATACAGCAATGTTAATATTTGGTTTCATGTCCCTTGGCAAGTTTCACTGCAATACGGCGCTTTTGGTAGCCATCCACAAACTTCTGGTTGAATTTTTGACCACTCCTCTTGACAAAATTGGTGCAGTTCAGGTAAATTTGTTGGTTTTCTGACATGGACTTGTTTCTTCAGCATTGTCCACACGTTTAAGTCAGGGCTTTGGGAAGGCCATTCTAAAACCTTCATTCTAGCCTGATTTAGCCATTCCTTTACCACTTTTGACATGTGTTTGGGGTCATTGTCCTGTTGGAACACCCAACTGCGCCCAAGACCCAACCTCCGGGCTGATGATTTTAGGTTGTCCTAAAGAATTTGGAGGTAATCCTCCTTTTTCATTGTCCCATTTACTCTCTGTAAAGCACCAGTTCCATTGGCAGCGAATCAGGCTAGAATGAAGGTTTTAGAATGGCCTTCCCAAAGTCCTGACTTAAACGTGTGGGCAATGCTGAAGAAACAAGTTCATGTCAGAAAACCAACAAATTCGGCTGAACTGCACCAATTTTATCAACAGGAGTGGTCAAAAATTCAACCAGAAGCTTGCCAGAAGCTTGTGGATGGCTACCAAAAGCGCCTTATTGCAGTGAAACTTGCCAAGGGACATGTAACCAAATATTAACATTGCTGTATGTATACTTTTGACCCAGCAGATTTGGTCACATTTTCAGTAGACCCATAATAAAATCATAAAAGAACCAAACTTCATGAATGTTTTTTTGTGACAAACAAGTATTCGCTCCAATCACTCTATCACAAAAAAATAAGAGTTGTAGAAATTATTGGAAACTCAAGACAGCCATGACATTATGTTCTTTACAAGTGTATGTCAACTTTTGACCACGACTGTATACCCTGCCTTCCGCCCGAATGCAGCTGAGATAGGCTCCAGCACCCCCCGTGACCCCGAAAGGGACAAGCGGTAGAAAATAGATGGATGGATGTATATCTGGAAAGCCTTCATTAAGGGCTTTTGTATTAGGGATGGGTATTGTTTACAATTTAACCGATACTAGTACCAATTCTGTACTTAAAAAACGGTGCCGGTGCCCAAATCGGTACTTTAAGAATGGACAAGGGGTTCACACGAGTCAGCTGGAAAGCATGACACATGCAGTCACGGCTTCCCAATGCCACGACTCATCAAAGCATGTGTAAGGTAGTTGTGACTGTCAGAATTTTCCACCACAAGGCGGTGATATTGGTGTCAATATCGTTGTCTAGTCATGATCAGTTCCCGACCTTAAAGCCTCATATCAGTCTGGAAGGAGAGAGCTGATCATTTAAAGTTCAGCAATGACAGTTTGACTGTTGATGTCGAGGGGCATTTTTTTCTGCCAGGCTCCGCCCAACCACAAATGGGTATGATTAGTACTGACCCATCTGAATCTAGAACATGTCATCATCATCATCATCTGAACCAATTCTTATCCATATCTGAATTTGTGGAGCCGAGTTACAAATGTTAAAATTTAGTGGCGAACAATCGGATCATATTTTGGCGCCGTGCCATGCCCACATGTTATGGCGTAGGCAAAATTCCTTCGCAATTTATTATCGTCCATCTGTCTTGTATCTGTCATTTTACCATGGTTCATTTGTTCAAAGTTAAAGTACGACCCCTGTTTTTGGCCTAAAAATGGCCGGCGGATACCAAGATGACCAATTTCCTGTTTGTTTTCAAATATGGGTTTTTGAGAATTTTACATGCATCTTGTCATGATAGACGTCTCTAGAGATTTTCGTGACAATATGTAAAACTGTTGGCAGAAGCTATTTTTTTTAATACTTTTCAAGGGGGCTCAATTTTGACATTTTTGTGTTTGGGACCCCAAAAATATTACCTTTTTCGCCAGTGCTTTCAAAAATGTGTGTGTTTTCGTATATAATGTGATCAAAGTAGGAGAGTAATGATAAAATAAGCAATTCCAATAGAGCCTTCGCAGCTTTTGCTGATCGGGTCCTAAAGATTACCAAGTAATACATTAAGTAAAATGTGATAAAATACGACTTACTTGAGTTGTAATGTTTGATGCTCCTAATTTTGGGTGTTCCTGAATGCAACCTCGCTTGCTGGAACTGTCATTGGTGCATACTGAGGAAGTGATGTGTTGTTGTGGCCATAGACATCATATCATGTACATAGACGGCGCATAGACCGCTACTGCCTATTGGAGCTGACGAGATATGGGACCGCCATCTTGAAAGGGGCAACATCTCATCTGCTGACAGGCGTAATAAAGTGTCAGCGTATTTAATCCATCATAACTTTCTAAATACTAAACTGATTTCCAGCTTAGTTTATAACTACCTGGCAACAATTTCATTGGCGCCCATAAATACAGTACAATAATATTCAATTCACAAAATACAACCAATAGTTATGTTTACTCTTATTTGTGAAAAGTAATCCGCCGTGATCTGTTTTCCACGGTCCGCCGATTTGAGCAAGAATATGCAGAACAATGACTTGGCATCGTGTTTTTTGTTGTTGTTGATGACTGACAAATTTCCTGCACCGCAGCAGCAAATGCGGCGTCTACAAATATGGTGCCTATGGTTGTGGGTACAGGCTAGTCTAGCACCGCGGTGCTAACAGTGTTATGAGGGCTGCCGTTGGCGTGTTAAGTCAGCAATAAAGTCTAAAAAGAGCATCAGAATCAGAATCAGAAATACTTTTTAATCCCGAGGGGAAATTAAAATTTTCAGCACAATCCCATTCAAGAGCAGACAAACATTACAGAGAGACTGAACAGGATCGCTGACGGGTCTGCCAAAAAATATAATATATATATATTATTATATATATATATATTATTAATATTATTATACTCCGGCTTCCTCCCACCTCCAAAGACATGCACCTGGGGATAGGTTGATTGGCAACACCAAATTGGCCCTAGTGTGTGAATGTGAGTGTGAATGTTGTCCGTCTATCTGTGTTGGCCCTGTGATGAGGTGGCGACTTGTCCAGGGTGTACACCGCCTTCCTCCCGATTGTAGCTGAGATAGGCTCCAGCAACCCCCCCCCCCCCCCCCCCCCGACCCCAAAAGGGAATAAGTGGTAGAAAATGGATGGATGGATGGATAATATTATTATTAAAAAATCAGACTTTGTGCTTCTGTCAGGACGCGACATTATTTACTAGACAATACTTGTACAATATGTCTTTTTTTGCAAATTGATTTTGACTTGTTACTACGGAACTTTGATCTTAAGATCAAGTCAAGATGAGCGACTATGGATTCATGTTATCCACGTGTGGAGATGATTTGAAAAAAATGCATACAAATTTAGTTTTGACATCTTACAGTACCGTATATAGACTGTATAATATGACACTGTTATATAATTAATGTAGTCATTGTATTTATTTGGGTCATACAAAACAAGTTTTTTGTCCACTGTGTGCATTAGGGTTGTACGGTATACCGGTACTAGTATAGTATCGCGGTACTAATGAATAAAAAACGGTACTTAAAAAAAAAAAAAAATTATTTTTATTTTTTTTAATTAATTTATTAATCAATCAACAAAACAATACACCACAACAATGCAATCCAATTCCAAAACCAAACCCATCCCAGCAACATTAAGAACAACAATAAACAGAGCAATTGAGAGCAATTGAGGACACACAAATCCAAATGTAGTGAAACAAAAATGAACATAAACGACAACAGCATCAATATTAGTAACAATTTCAAGATAGCAGTGACTAGAAAAACCCTCATTGATATCATCATTAAAAACATTAATAAAAAATAATACAAAAATTAGAAATGAACAATAGTGTGTCACAGTGGCTTACAATTGCATCACATCCCATAAGCCCGACAACACACCGCGTCCAACATTTTCCACAAAGATATAATAAGTCATATTTTGGTTCATTTATTAGTTGAAACAAATTTAAATAATGGATCCCATATTCCAATACATGACTCATAAAAAAAATAAAATAAAAACAAAAAAACGGTACTATACTCTGTTTGAAAAGTATAGGTTCGCCATATATTTTCTTTACCGGCATGACGGCGCGTCGTCACGTCGTGACATTGCTGGTTTTACGAGCAGAGGAGCATGTTCGGCAGCGCACAATCACAGAGTACTTACAAGCAGACACAGTGTGTCGACAGAAAACGGAGAACGGACGCATTTTGGTCTAAAAACTGACGATAAAGATGAAGTTATAACACTGAAACGCCCTCAGGAAGATGTGCTTTAAAACATGGCCAGCTAGTTAGCGGCTAACGTCCATCCGCAATCGGCAGAGTTTTAGCTTCTTCTAAATCACTAATCCTCGCCTCCCTGGCGACAAATAAAGTACGTTTCTTACAAGTATCATCCCTGCAGGATGAGAAATAGCTAAACATGCTTCACTACACACCGTAGGAGGATACCATAGCTCACCAGCGTCACAATGTAAACAAATTCAATGGGTGGATCTACACCTAACATCCACTGTAATGACACCAAGTACAAGAGCGTATCTAGTCGATACTACTATGATCACATCAATATTTTTTAGCGTGACAAAATCTTTTTTCTTTTAAAAAAAAATTCATATTATATTCATATACTCAGGAAATATGTCCTTGAACACATGAGAACTTAAATTATGACCAATGTATGATCCTGTAACTACTTGGTATCGGATCGATACCTGAGTTTGTGGTATCATCCAAAACTAATGTAAAGTATCCAAACAACAGAAGAATAAGTGTTTATTAGATTTTAACAGAAGTGTAGATAGAACATGTTAAAACAGAAAATAACCAGATATTAACAGTAAATGAACAAGTAGATTAATAATATTTTTTTTACAGCTTGTCCTTTATAATTTTGACATAATAATAGAATAGAAAATTACACAATTTGTTACTGCATACGTCAGCAGACTAATTAGGAGCCTTTGTTTGTTTACTTACTACTAAAAGACAAGTTGTCTAGTATGTTCACTATTTTATATAAGGACAAAATTGTTCTTCGATTGCAATACCAAACAGATGTTTAATGTACCCTAAGATTTTTTGTTAAAATTAAGCCAATAATGCCATTTTTTGTGGTCCCCTTGATTTACAAAAGTGTTGGTACCAAAAATATATCGAGACAACCCTAGTGTGCATAATGGATTACATAGCTGTACATCTCTCTCTCTGACCTTTTATGTGAGGTATGACTCCATGTAGTTTGGCACGGACATTTGTCAGTTAAATCACCTTAAAAAACAAATCATATACTGTAAATCTATTAACTGTATATTCACCGAGTTTGGAGACGACTAGGAATGGGGCATCATTACCGATACCATTGTATAATTAGTGTTCTGTCGAGCCATTAATTGCCCAGGATTTGCGCATCACCTGCTACTGCGCATGCGTGTGAGTGTAGAATAGGGAAAGAGATGTTATGAAGAGCAAAATGTTAATTGTTATTAAACAAACAACAAACCCATCATTCAGCTTACCTTCCAAAAACTCTTAATTTCAGGTGTTATAGTATATGACATTATGTTAAAATGTTATGTTTTATTAATACTAAAGTATTATAGGGATGTCCCGATCCAATATTAATGTTGGCTATTGCTCCGATAGCAGCAAAAAAAAACAAGTATCGGCTGATACTGACTTCTTAAATCTCTGTACAAGCAGTCTTGCAGCAAGTTTACTGTACGTGTGCAAAGCTCGACAGCCAGTAAACATATACATGTCCTTCAATAAGCATGCAAGATTTATCTCTTCTTATATTTTAGTCAAATCATTTACAAAAGGTAAAGATGGCTATAGGCTACAAGGAGATAGCAGTTACGCAACAATTAAGCACACAATAGCACACAAGCTAGACATACTGTACATAATAAGTGTCCTTCATTGAACAACATTGCAGTCTGAAACAGCACATTTGTCAATATAAACACATATCAAATAGTTCTAGGCAGGAGCACGTTAGAAAGTATCCAGTAACAAACGTGTCCGCATCATTCAACTGACTGCACCATGATTTTGACCTAATTAATTATTGTGCACACTATGTGTCGTTACCCCCCACCCCCCCCCCAAAAAATACCACTCCACTTCAATTTAAAGACAGCATGAGTCCATTCCAGACGGTAATAATAACTAGGTCAGCGTTCTCTGTTTGACTAATTTCACATTTTCTAACTATCCACACTACAAAATAATACAAGTCTGTATGATTCCTGCTGATATCATATCGGATTAATATCGGTATCGACCAATACTCAGGCACCAATATCAGTATTATACTAGAAGTTAAAAAGTTATATTAGGATGTTTGTACTGTATAGCGCAAGTCTTTTGAAACCAGGTTACGGTATCTATTACTAGTAACGACTGGATAAAAATTACAAAAATGAATATTGACATGAACGTGTAAAAACAGGACCCGTATTGTGCATATTTTTATTTGCATACAGTCAGGGTCAAAAGTTTACATACACTTGTGAAGGACATAATGTCATGGCTGTCTTGAGTTTCCAATAATTTCTACAACTCTTATTTTTTTGTGATAGACTGATTGGAGCACATACTTGTTGGTCACAAAAAACATCCATGAAGTTTGGTTCTTTGATGAATTTATTATGTGTCTACTGAAAATGTGACCAAATCTGCTGGGTCAAAAGTACATCACATGGATAAAGATAAGAAGAAAGTTCTGTGGTCAGATGAAACAAAAATTGAGCTGTTTGGCCACAATACCCAGCAATATGTTTGGAGGAGAAAAGGTGAGGCCTTTAATCCCAGGAACACCATGCCTACCGTCAAGCGTGGTGGTGGTAGTATTATGCTCTGGGCCTGTTTTGCTGCCAATTCAACTGGCGCTTTACAGAAAGTAAATGGGACAATGAAAAAGGAGGATTACCTCCAAATTATTCAGGACAATCTGAAATCATCAGCCAGGAGGTTGGGTCTTGGGCGCAGTTGGATGTTCCAACAGGACAATGACCCCAAACACACGTCAAAAGTGGTAAAGGAATGGCTAAATCAGGCTAGAATTAAGGTTTTAGAATGGCCTTCCCAAAGTCCTGATTTAAACGTGTGGACAATGCTGAAGAAACAATTCCATGTCAGAAAACCAACAAATTTAGCTAAACCGCAACAATTTTGTCATGAGGAGTGGTCAAAAATGTTGTGGATGGCTACCAAAAAGCGCCTTATTGCAGTGAAACTTGCCAAGGGACATGTAACTAAATATTAACATTGCTGTATGTATACTTTTGACCCAGCAGATTTGCTCACATTTTCAGTAGACCCATAATAAATTCATAAAAGAACCAAACTTCATGAATGTTTTTTGTGACCAACAAGTATGTGCTCCAATCACTCTATCACAAAAAAATAAGAGTTGTAGAAATAATTGGAAACTCAAGACAGCCATGACATTATGTTCTTTACAAGTGTATGTCAACTTTTGACCACGACTGTATGTGCATTGTTTATTTAGTTAATAGTGTTTTAGTGTTGAGAGGAGTGTGCAGTGTGTACAATAAACCAGCTCTGGAAGGACACCAAAACAACACATTTAGGAATGAGCTTCCTTCACTTATTTTAGTAATTACACGTTTTTATAGAAACAACAAATTGACTTAAAAAATTTTTTTTTAAAAAGGTGCCACGCTGGTGTTCCAGAGAAGTTATTTTGCTCCAAACTAAAGTAGGTTAAGCAGATTTGGTCGCCACAACATATGACGCAGATGCCAGTCGCTTGCTGCAGTGCTAATAATCCAGCCTGCAAACAAGCTGTCACTTTCACTCATTTCTCTTCTAATGTAAGAACGCTCACAGGAATGTCGGGGGAGAATTAGCAAATGCAGCTGGCTCCGTTGGTCCACCGACCGACCGACCGATCCATAACCTGACTGAGACCAAGAAAAGCAGGAATGTTGAGCACCAACACCCACATCCACTACAGGTCCACAATCTTATACTTTAACTTATAGACATCTACACGCCAAAAAACATTAGTTTTGTTCAAACAAAATTCTATGCAGGGAAGTAGAAGCTGTTCAAATGACAGACACTTTAATTAAACACTTGTCTGCAATGGTGGCCCTCAAGTTAGCGATTAGTCCCCTCTGATCTTCGCCTGATAAAAGACAACAGCTCATTGCAATCTAACCACACACTTGATTGCTGACCACGCCCCCTTTCCCTCGCTTTGCTCCTTTTGGCTTATAGAATTCAAGATAAGCCTTCGCCTGTTGAGTAAAAGCTGTCAGAGGTCACCTGCTTTGTTTACCTGCAGCTTACAACGATTTCAATGGAAAATAAATGACAATTTAAAGAAATTGCACCCCTGCATAAAGATTCAAAATTGGGAGAAAATGGTTTTTGTTTAGGTTACCGAATCCGGTACTTTTTTGGCACCAAACAAATCCCGTTGGTCCACCTGGGTTGTGTGTGACGTCACATCCGGCTGTTGACTCAGCTCTTCGCACTTTGGCAATTGGCCATCACTCAGGCAGCACTGAGAGCAAACTCAGCCAAACTACCGCTAGATAATGTTGCAATTTTCAATGGCAACAATTAGAGATGTCCGATAATGGCTTTTTTGCCAATATCCGATATTGTCCAACTCTTAATTACCAATTCCGATATCAACCGATACCGATATATACAGTCGTGGAATTAACACATTATTATGCCTAATTTTGTTGTGATGCCCCGCTGGATGCATTAAACAATGTAACAAGGTTTTCCAAAATAAATCAACTCAAGTTTTGGAAAAAAAATGCCAACAAGGCACTGCCATTTTTATTATTGAAGTCACAAAGTACTTTTTTTTTTTTTGACATGCCTCAAAACAGCAGCTTAGAATTTGGGACATGCTCTCCCTGAGAGCATGAGGAGGTTGAGGTGGGCGGGGTTGGGGGGCAGGGTTGAGGGGTTGAGGTGTAGCGGGGGTGTATATTGTAGCGTCCCGGAAGAGTTAGTGCTGCAAGGGGTTCTGGGTATTTGTTCTGTTGTGTTTATGTTGTGCTACGATGCGGATGTTCTCCCGAAATGTGTTTGTCATTCTTGTTTGGTGTGGGTTCACAGTGTGGCGCATATTTGTAACAGTGTTAACGTTGTTTATACGGCCACCCTCAGTGTGACCTGTGTGGCTGTTGATCAATTATGACTTGCATTCACTTGTGTGTGAAAAGCCGTAGATATTATGTGACTGGGCCGGCACGCAAAGGCAGTGCCTTTAAGGTTTATTGGCGCTCTCTACTTCTCCCTACGTCCGTGTACACAGCGGCGTTTTAAGAAGTCATGAATTTTACTTTTTGAAACTGATACCGATAAATTTGAAACCGATACCGACCATTTCCGATATTACATTTTAAAGCATCTATCGGCCGATAATATCGGCAGTCCGATATTATCGCACATCTCTAGCAACAAAGCAATTGACTCAAAAAAAACGCTCCAACGTAAGTTAAGTGAGGCTCCACTTTTCCAAAAATGTGCTAGTTTGATGCTAATATACATTGGCTTTGCTATTGGCATGCTACTGATTAGCATTAGCAATTTTACATGGCGATTTCAACACCATCAAATTTGTTCATGAAAACTACAACTAAAATGCACGTTACAATCAAACAGCTGGCACATATTTGTAACAGTGTTAAAGTTGTTTATACGGCCACCCTCAGTGTGACCTGTGTGGCTGTTGATCAAGTATGCATTGCATTCACTTGTGTGTGTGAAAAGTCGTAGATATTATGTGACTGGGCCGGCACACAAAGGCAGTGCCTTTAAGGTTAATTGGCGCTCTGTACTTCTCCCTTCGTCCGTGTACACAGCGGTGTTTTAATAAGTCATGAATTTTACTTTTTGAAACCGATACCGATAATTGTGAAACCGATACCGATAATTTCCGATATTACATTTTAAAGCATTTATCGGCCGACAATATCGGCAGTCTGATATAATCGCACATCTCTAGCAACAAAGCAATTGACTCAAAAAAAACGCTCCAACGTAAGTTAAGTAAGGCTCCACTTTTCCAAAAATGTGCTAGTTTGATGCTAATATACATTGGCTTTGCTATTGACATGCTACTGATTAGCATTAGCGATTTTACATGGCGATTTCAACACCATCAAATTTGTTCATAAAAACTACAACTAAAATGCACGTTACATTCAAACAGCTGGTGCATAATAAGTACAATACTTACACTATTAACACTTTGTGGGGCACAACAGACAACAAAAGACTAAATCGACCAACACAATACTGCTATCTAACGTCTTGGATTTGCAACTGTAATTGAAACGGGGACGGCGTGGCGCTGTTGGGAGAGTGGCCGTGCCAGCAAACTCAGGGTTCCTGGTTCAATCCCCACCTTCTACCAACCTCTTTACGTCCGTTGTGTCCTTGAGCAAGACACTTCATCCTTGCTCCTGATGGGTCGTGGTTAGGGCCTTGCATGGCAGCTCCCGCCATCAGTGTGTGAATGTGTGTGTGAATGGGTGAATGTGGAAATACTGTCAAAGCACTTTGAGTACCTTGAAGGTAGAAAAGCGCTATACAAGTATAACCCAAACTTAATGTTATATCTGCAAATGAGACTTAAACATGTGATAATGAAACAAGATATAACAGGACAGCAGTTATCATAATCAACTCATTGGAAAATGTTGCAATGGAAATTTAGATTTATTAACACACACAAAAGTACCGAAAATTGATACCTTTTAGGAACCGGTATCAATTCCCAGGAACCGGGAATTTGAATAGTATCGGTTTAAATGTGAACGGTACCCATCCTATTTTTGTCATATACTCGTCATACATGCTGGTGGACCACCCTGGACACAAGCCAATGTTCTGTTAGCACTAGCATAACTTTACTCACAGAGTTGTGTGCAGGGTTTGTACAAACTGTCCAATATTTGACGTAACCAACTGAGAATTAGTCAGATTTTTTTGCTTTGGTTTTATTGTTGCCTGTAGGTGGCTAGCTGGCACAGCTAAAGTATGTCCAGCAACAGTGGGGAGGCGCTTCTGAGTTTGACCCTGGTCTCCATGGCAGCAAATAAACTATATTTTTGACAAGGAGTATTACTTTTAAATAGTAATTCATTACAGTTACACATCACTTTACCAAAAAAGTTATTAAATTACTAACATAATTACTGTTTAATAAATGTAATTAATTACTGTGGAAAGTAATTTATGCGTTACTTAAAAAGAAAAAAATCTAATATCAGGCGTATGCAGTATAGACGTTTCATGAGAGCAGTGTGTGTGAGTGCGTATGTTTGTGTGAGTGTGTGTGCCTTAAGGTCTAATAAAGTCTAATAAACAAGCTTTGTTCTCCTCCAACAACGCCTCCTTGTTGTTGGGTACAACTGTTTGGCCAACAAAAATAAAGACGAGGCACACCTCTCGCATCGAATACACAATCTTCACAGCCTTCGTTCAATTCGATGAGATGACAAAACATTTTAGCTAGTATTGATGTTATTTGAACACTGATACAGTTTGCAGTTAAATAAAGGAGGAGTGATCATCCCAGTAAACAAACTAAAGACTTTATAAACAAGTTGTGACAACGTTCCCGACACATCGTCTGCTGCATGTTTTCTCACCTCATTAACTCTCAGTCACAGCAGCTAAAGGACGCTGTATTGACAACATGCAAGCAACATCAAATAGTTTTCTCCTTCGCTGTATACTTTTAGTGTGGGGACAAGTGCGTCTGTCTCCAATATTGTCCACACCTGTCTCCATCTAAACAGAGCAGTGCGCTCTCATACGCACGGCGGGAAGCGAGGGAAAATGACGTTAAACCAAGCGCTTGGCTCCGTTTACTCCGAGGGGAAATCTCCGGAGCAAAGTCCGTGTAGCTTGTCCGCCATGATTATCAAGCCAAACGACACTAGTGCGCACGCGCCTGACTTTGTGTTGTCGAAAATGCATTAATAAATGACGGTTTTTCGGTAAATAAAAAATTAGATGGTATTACTAACTGTCGGGAATTTTATCGCGAATGATCATTATACCGTTTACTGTTACAGCCCTAGTCCATTAACAAGTAAAAAGTCAAGGGCGGTCACGGCATGTTCTTGCCGTCGATGTCGCACAATTTTTTAGAGCACAACGGCAAGTGCCGCAGTTACATTCGAGCTCCGCGTGTGTGATAGTGTGTGTACTTTGCCGACATGTTGTTTGCTGTGTGATGTTGCCTCTTCCTATAAACATCAAGTTTCTTTTAGTGTGGTGCTGGTTGTTACTTTCATTAGTAAATAGTTAATTCCTGTATTGAACTTGCTGTGCTTCTGACGCTGTATTGTTGACACACAATCGCATCAAAAGTAGCGTGCCACGTTACATTAAAGGCATCGGTAACGGCATTGTAACGTACGTAAAACTAATTAATTGTTACTAGTACGGTGTTATTATTTAACGCTGTTTTTCCTAACGTAACATGCGACACACCGAGAATGAGAAAGCAGAAGCGATGTTAACAGAACAATAGAACAATGGCAAAATAAGTGCTTTGTACACTTTAACGAAAGTGTAGCTGGAACGGCATTACAGAGAATAAGCAGCTATGGACAGAAAATGAGCAAACAGATGAATAAGAGTCTGTACTGTAGAGAGAATAATATCAATCAATCAATCAAAGTTTATTTATATAGCCCTAAATCATAAGTGTCTCAAAGGGCTGCACAAGCCACAACGATCCCACATCAGGGCAAGAAAAAAACTCAACCCAATGGGATAAACAACTAAACGTAGCATCTACACTGTGAGTGCACATGTCGAAATGACCCAATACTGTGTGTTATTGTGTACGTCAGCAGCCAAAGGAGGAGCTTTTGTACCCTATAAAATAAAGAAAATATACTGTGATATATACCGTTTTTGCAAAATATATATGTGGAGGGGGTGTGGCCTGCGGACCTGCAGCAAAGCGGGGTGTGCCAGGACCGGCTTCGAGATCAGCGACAGGTGATTAGATAAGCAGGCCCAGTTGGGCCATCTACGCACCTGTCGCTGATCTCAAAGCCGGTCCTGGCACACCCCGCTTTGCTGCAAGTCCGCAGGCCACGCCCCTTTCCACAATATATCACAAAGTGTTTTTTAGGCCATATCGCCCGTCCCCACTTTGCATGTCAGACAGGCTACATAGACTTTTTAACCCCGCCAATATACAATACATACAACATATTGTAAGTAACATTAACACAATACTGTGTGCCTTCTTTCTGCGCCATTCATTGTTAGGCAGAACGAACAAAATAACATAATCTTTTTTTTTTTATTAGTCGTCCAAATATTAGTCATCAGAAAATGAGTCGTTAGTGGCAGAATCAGTGTGTATTTAAAGACATCGATCATTAGGGGTGCACAAAAAATCCATTCACATCCTAATCCCGATTCTTTTTCCTTCCAATTTTTAAATCGATTCATAGTTTTTAAAAATCTATTAACCAAAACATTTTTTTTTTCTTTATAACAATTAATTTTTAAAAAGACGATTTGAGGCCATTTTCATGCAACCGGAAGGAGCTTTTCTAAAATGTAACCTGTTTTGAAAAAGCTTTATTATAGTTATTCTACCAATTATAACACACTGCGAGAATCGGTTTTAATAAAGAATCATGTTGAATCAAGAATCGATTCTGAATCGAATCATCATCCCAGGAATTGAAATAGGACCGAATCAGTAAGTACCCAAAGATTCACACCTGTACAGATCAAGTTTGTTGGCATTTTGCAAGCGCATTAACTTTATATTAGGGCTGTCAAAGTTAAGGCATGCAATTATTAAACAAAAAAATCACATTAATCATGTATACATGCAGATTAATCACGTAATTAATTTTGTCTGCACAAGCTTTAACGGCACATGCAGATGGTTATCTGAAAGGTGGTGCGGGTTGTTATACGCTCCGTGATCAGTCAGTGCAAAGGTGAGGTAGAATTTCCAACAGGTGTGCTCACTGGCAAATTTTACTATGGATAAAAATGTTACCAATTTTGAGTAAATACTGTAAATGACATGCATGCCAGTAAAACACTTACATTTTAATTAAATTCATAAGTATCAATAATCAGATTTTTTTTAAATATTTGACAGCAGTTATATATAATAACTATATTTTAACATATCGTCATGTGTAAATTAGTTCATAAAAGTGATTAAAACATTAAATAATTGGCAATTCAAATAGTTTATCCATCCATTTTCTACCGCTTGTCCCGATAAATTTGTATCGCATTTCTTTAACTCAGTGCTTCCCAATTATTCACGCCCCTCCCCCACTCTATAATTTGTCAATAAAATTGTTATAAGTACACCTCTGCATAACATTGTATCCTTATCAACATTAAAGAAAACCAAAAAGAAATATAGATCAACTTACAACAACAAATAACTTATTAACATTGTTTTTAGTCTGCAGCTGAAAAGATTTAAAGCGCACCATTTTGCCTGAAAAAAAAATTAAAATGTAATCCTCATATAAACATAAAACATTTTTTGATTTTGAACTATGTGATACTAAAAACAATTAAATTAAAATAATATCAATAAATGATAGTACATTCAAATTGATCAGTAAGTAACAATAACACAAGAGCACAATATATATACCGTATTTTTCGGACTATAAGTCGCAGTTTTTTTTCATAATTTGGCCGGGGATGCGACTTATACTCAGGAGCGACTTATGTGTGAAATTATTAACACATTACCGTAAAATATCAAATAATATTATTTAGCTCATTCACGTAAGAGACTAGACGTATAAGATTTCATGGGATTTAGCGATTAGGAGTGACAGATTGTTTGGTAAACGTATAGCATGTTCTATATGTTATAGTTATTTGAATGACTCTTACATAATATGTTACGTTAACATACCAGGCACGTTCTCAGTTGGTTATTTATCCGTCTTATAACGTACACTTATTCAGCCTGTTGTTCATTATTCTTTATTTATTTTAAATTGCCTTTTAAATTTCTATTCTTGATGTTGGGTTTTATCAAATAAATTTCCCCCAAAAATGCAACTTATACTCCAGTGCGACTTATATATGTTTTTTTCCTTCTTTATTATGCATTTTCAGCAGGTGCGACTTATACTCCGGTGCGACTTATACTCCGAAAAATACGGTAAACATCTTTATTTTTTATCGAAATGAAGAAGACAGGATTATTGGCCACAATGAGCACGTTTTCCATTGCACAGCTTTTGAAACGAAGTTTGAAGCATGATACTGATAAAGCATGTTCCCCGCGCCCCTCCATGTCCCACTGTATTTGAGAAGGACAATTGCACAAAACCAATTGCCGCATTTTTCGGAGTATAAGTCGCACCGGAGTATAAGTCGCACCTGCCGAAAATGCATAATAAAGAAAGGAAAAAACATATATAAGTCGCATTGGAGTATAAGTCGCATTTTTTGGGGAAATTTATTTGGTAAAACCCAACACCAAGAATAGACATTTGAAAGGCAATTTAAAATAAATAAAGAATAGTGAACAACAGGCTGAATAAGTGTACGTTATATGAGGCATAAATAACCAACTGAGAACGTGCCTGGTATGTTAACGTAACATATTATGGTAAGAGTCATTCAAATAACTATAACATATAGAACATGCTATACGTTTACCAAACAATCTGTCACTCCTAATCGCTAAATCCCATGAAATTTCACACATAAGTCGCTCCTGAGTATAAGTCGCACCCCCGGCCAAACTATGAAAAAAACTGCGACTTATAGTCCGAAAAATACGGTAATTACACTTCATAAGTGAAAGGGGGAGCATTTTAGGAAAAATAAGTCATTAGTAATGAATGGATCTTTGTAAAATACCACAATAAATATATATTTGGAACTATGAATGGTTAAAGTAGTAGTAGTAGTGCACATAACAAATAGTCAATGTTTTCCTCATTTGTAAAGTTGTCAAAATTGACCTTTGAGGGATAAACGACCTCAGATTTCCATGCAAGCCTTTTTTTTTAAAGTGCTATTGTCACATCTTCTACACACTTAAGCAGCTGTCAGAAGTTGGTAAAGTTTCGAAGATTACGTCACTCTCTCACCCAGCATTTCTAACAGTTAAACATGCAATGAGAATATAATAATAATCAGAATAATAAGAGCTTACCAAAAAGAGCCGTGGTCATGAAGCAGATGCAGGGAGAAGTCCAATGCACAACATTTTAACATATTGGCACAACTATCTTCTTCTCCACTAGAGTATCCCTCGTCCGTGTGTCCGTCCTGATGCAGCACAGGCTGTGGAGTGTGTGTGTGTGTGTGTGTGTGTGTGTGTGTGTGTGTGTGTGTGTGTGTGTGTGTGTGTGTGAGGCCCCCCCGCCCCACTCCAGCAGCAGCGGCAGACTGAGCCCACCGGTCGTGGGAGTTGCTCTCCTTCGCTGGCTGAGCCTGCAAATGCAGCACAAAGGACCTTTGCCAGTTTCTTAGCTGTATGCAGTATTGATGGAGTTGCTGAGGGGATGCTAACACAGCATGTATTCTCACCCTTCCCTCCTCTCTGCACCTCCCTCCGCTCCCAAACACACACACACACACACACACACACACACACACACACACACACACACACACACACACACACACACACACGCACACACACACATTCGCTTTTCAGTGCAGGTCTTTTCAGCCTCGCCCTTAGATGTTAACGACTTGAGTTGCCAGTTAATCCTGATCAAAGATCTCCTTGCTGCACTGCCCGGCCCGACCGCATGTTCTCCAGGCAAGTGTTATTGTTACTCACGGTTTCAGCCAGATTTGTATCAATGTGTAATATTACCAGCAGCGAGCATAGGAACTTCAAGTCTACATCAAACGGCTTGGGTGGTGTGGTTACTTCTACTTGGAGTGTGTGCAAAATGTAAAAAATGTGCAAAAATAAATCAAACACATGAGTTACACCAAGTTTAGAATTGTTGGTCTAAACCATGGGTCCCCAAACTACGGCCCGCGGGATCCGGCCCCCCAGCATCCAAAATCCGGCCCACGGGAAGTCCCAAGAATTTTTTTTTTTTTTTTAAATCTTTCCTTTCTAATCCATTTTCTACCGCTTGTTACTCTCAGTGTCTCCTAGCCGCTCAGGCAAAAATTTATTTTCCCATCGATAACGTGACAATGTTAAATGTTGATGAACATCAACGTTAATTGATGTTAAATGACAATCAATCAATCAATCAATCTTTATTTATATAGCCCTAAATCACAAGTGTCTCAAAGGGCTGCACAAGCCACAACGACATCCTCGGTACAGAGCCCACATAAGGGCAAGGAAAAACTCACCCCAGTGGGACGTCGATGTGAATGACTATGAGAAACCTTGGAGAGGACCTCATATGTGGGTAACCCCCCCCCCTCTAGGGGAGACCGAAAGCAATGGATGTCGAGTGGGTCTGACATAATATTGTGAGAGTCCAGTCCATAGTGGATCCAACATAATAGTAAGAGTCCAGTCCATAGTGGGGCCAGCAGGACACCATCCCGAGCGGAGACGGGTCAGCAGCGCAGAGATGTTCCCAGCCGATGCACAGGCGAGCGGTCCACCCCGGGTCCCGACTCTGGACAGCCAGCACTTCATCCATGGCCACCGGACCTGTGGCCCCCCCCCTCAAGGAAAAGGGGAGCAGAGGAGAAAAGAAAAGAAACGGCAGATCAACTGGTCTAACAGGGGGGCTATTTAAAGGCTAGAGTATACAAATGAGTTTTAAGATGGGACTTAAATGCTTCTACTGAGGTAGCATCTCTAATTGTTACCGGGAGGGCATTCCATAGTACTGGAGCCCGAATAGAAAACGCTCTATAGCCCGCAGACTTTTTTTGGGCTCTGGGAATCACTAATAAGCCGGAGTTCTTTGAACGCAAATTTCTTGCCGGGACATATGGTACAATGCAATCGACAAGATAGGACGGAGCTAGACCGTGTAGTATTTTATACGCAAGTAGTAAAACCTTAAAGTCACATCTTAAGTGCACAGGAAGCCAGTGCAGGTGAGCCAGTATAGGCGTAATATGATCACACTTTCTTGTTCTTGTCAAAAGTCTAGCAGCCGCATTTTGTACCAATTGTAGTCTTTTAATGCTAGACATAGGGAGACCCGAAAATAATACGTTACAGTAGTCGAGACGAGACGTAACGAACGCATGAATAATGATCTCAGCGTCGCTAGTGGATAAAATAGAACGAATTTTAGCGATATTACGCAGATGAAAGACGGCCGTTTTAGTAACACTCTTAATGTGTGACTCAAAGGAGAGAGTTGGGTCAAAACAGATTAACTCGCTGGAATATAAAGACAATATATATATATATATATATATATACAGCCCGGCCCCCGGCCAAATTTTTTTAACCCAATGCGGACCCCGAGTCAAAAAGTTTGGGGACCCTTGGTCTAAACTTTGCTCACTACAACCCTACACCTGACCCTGCCCGCCAGTAGTGCTACTTTGGTTACACAATGAAATAAAAAACACACAAAAAATATTCTATACAGCAGCTTAATGCCAATATCCGTACAGTGGAACCTCGATTTACAAACTTAATTGGTTCTTGAACATGGTTCATAAATGGGAAAGTTTGTATAGTGAAGCAGAGTTCCCCGTAAGAAACAATGTAAACATTGGTTCTAGCCCTGACAAAAGTCCCCCTATTTTAGTGTAAGAATGCACACTTTGGAGACACTATCATGTGTGTACGGTGAAACCTCAATTTACAAACTTAATTGGTTTTTGAACATGGTTCACAAATGGAAACATTTGCATAGTGAAGCAGAGTTCCCCGTAAGAAACAATGTAAACATTGGTTCTAGCCCTGACAAAAGTCCCCCTATTTTAGTGTAAGAATGCACACTTTGAAGACACTATCATGTGTGTACAGTGGAACCTCGATTTACAAACTTAATTGGTTATTGAACACGGTTCATAAATGGGAAAGTTTGTATAGTGAAGCAGAGTTCCCCGTCAGAAACAATGTAAACATTGGTTCTAGCCCTGACAAAAGTCCCCCTATTTTAGTATAAGAATGCACACTTTGAAGACACTATCATGTGTGTGCAGTGGAACCTTGATTTACAAACTTAATTGGTTATTGAACACGGTTCATAAATGGGAAAGTTTGTATAGTGAAGCAGAGTTCCCCGTCAGAAACACTGTAAACATTGGTTCTAGCCCTGACAAAAGTCCCCCTATTTTAGTATAAGAATGCACACTTTGAAGACACTATCATGTGTGTACAGTGGAACCTCGATTTACAAACTCAATTAGTTCTTGAACACGGTTCATAAATGGAAAAGTTTGTATAGTGAAGCATAGTTCTCCGTAAGAAACAATGTAAACATGGTTCTAGCCCCGACAAAAGTCCCTATTGTAGTAGAATAATGCACACTTTGGAGACACTATCATGTGTGTACAGTGGAACCTCGATTTACAAACTTAATTGGTTCTTGAACATGGTCCATAAATGGAAATGTTTGTATAGTGAAGCAGAGTTCCCGTAAGAAACGATGTAAACATTGGTTCTAGCCCTGACAAAAGTACCGGTACCTATTTTAGTGTAAGAATGCACACTTTGAAGACACTATAATGTGTGTACAGTGGAACCTCGATTTACAAACTTAATTGGTTCTTGAAAATGGTTCATAAATGGAAAAGTTTGTATAGTGAAGAAAAGTTCCGGCGTGGCGCAGTGGAAGAGTGGCCGTGCGCAACCCGAGGGTCCCTGGTTCAATCCCCACCTAGTACCAACCTCGTCATGTCCGTTGTGTCCTGAGCAAGACACTTCACCCTTGCTCCTGATGGGTGCTGGTTAGCGCCTTGCATGGCAGCTCCCTCCATTAGTGTGTGAATGTGTGTGTGAATGGGTAAATGTGGAAGTAGTGTCAAAGCGCTTTGAGTACCTTGGAGGTAGAAAAGCGCTATACAAGTACAACCCATTTATCATTATTATTTATAAATGATGTGAACATTGGTTCTACCCTGACAAAAGTCCCTATTTTAGTAGAAGAATGCACACTTTGAAGACACTATAATGTGTGTGCAGTGGAACCTTGATTTACAAACGTAATTGGTTCTTGAACATGGTTCATAAATGGGAAAGTTTGTATAGTGAAGCACAGTTCCCCATAAGAAACAATGTAAACATGGTTCTACCCCTGACAAAAGTCCTTATTTTAGTAGAAGAATGCACACTTTGGAGACACTATCATGTGTGTACAGTGGAACCTCGATTTACAAACTTAATTGGCTCTTGAACATGGTTCATAAATGGAAACGTTTGTATAGTGAAGCGGAGTTCCCTGTAAGAAATAATGTAAACATTGGTTCTAGCCCTGACAAAAGTCCCCATTTTAGTGTAAGAATGCACACTTTGAAGACACTATCATGTGTGTACAGTGGAACCTCCATTTACAAACTAAATTAGTTCTTGAACACGGTTCATAAATGGAAAAGTTTGTATAGTGAAGCAGATTTCTCCGTAAGAAACAATGTAAACATTGGTTCTAGCCCTGACTAAAGTCCCTATTTTAGTAGAAGAATGCACACTTTGAAGACACTATCATGTGTGTACAGCAGCAGTGGAACCTTGATTTACAAACTTAATTGGTTCTTGAATATGGTTCATAAATGGAAAAGTTTGTATAGTGAAGAAAAGTTCCCCATAAGAAACAATGTAAACATTGGTTCTACCCCTGACAAAAGTCCCTATTTAAGTAGAAGAATGCACACTTTGAAGACACTATAACGTGTGTACAGTGGAACCTCGGTTTACAAACTTAATTGGTTCTGGAACTTGGTTCATAAATGGAAAAGTTTGTATAGTGAAGAAAAGTTCCCCATAAGAAACAATGTAAACATTGGTTTTACCCAGACAAAAGTCCTTATTTTAGTAGAAGAATGCACACATTGAAGACACTATCATGTGTGTACAGCGGAACCTCGATTTACAAACGTAATTGGTTCTTGACCATCGTTCATAAATGGAAAAGTTTGTATAGCGAAGCAGAGTTCCCCATAAGAAACAATGTAAACATTAGTTCTACTCAGACAAAAGTCCATATTTTAGTAGAAGAATGCACACTTTGAAGACACTATCATGTGTGTACAGTGGAACCTCGATTCTTGAACATGGTTCACGAATGGGAACGTTTGTATAGTGAAGCAGAGTTCCCTGTAAGAAATTATGTAAACATTGGTTCTACCCTTGACAAAAATCTCTATAGACACTATCATGTGTGTAAAGCAGCAATGGAACCTTGATATACAAACTTAATTGGTTCTTGAACACGGTTCATAAATGGGAAAGTTTGTATAGTGAAGAAAAGTTCCCCGTAAGAAACGATGTAAACATTGGTTCTAGTCCTGACAAAAGTCCCTATTTTAGTAGAAGAATGCACACTTTGAAGACACTATCATGTGTGTACAGTGGAAGCTCCATTCACCAACGCCTCTATTTACATCGTGTTTGGTTTACATCGCACCCGTGCGCGGGCCACGCCTTGGCGTACCAACGCTTCATTCATTCATTTTGTGTGCTGCCGGAAGCCGTATGGGGGGGCTGCAATTTTGATGACATCACTTCCTCTACACGCCATCTCAAAGAGCTTCGAGGCGAGTGGCACTTCTGACGAGTTTGTTTCCACAATTGTCGTACCTTGCGCCGGTCAGAGCTCTGTCGCACCAATGTTTCCAGTGAATGCGAAACGGCCTTGGACCGGCTTCACCACGAGTGGGCGCCACCTTCTGCCGTCTGGCAATCCCCAACGTTTATTTTGTCCTTCCAGAGAAGCATAAGCAAATAAAGTCGGTCCTGCCTTGATAAATTATTTTATGCACACTTCTCTTTACCAGCTGATATTTGTAACATGATCCCATATCCCCATTTAGCTGCCCGGGTTATGCCTGTACATTATTCTCTCATTTGGGACCTCCAGAGTAAGCATGTCCTCATCCATTTGTGTCAACAAGATGAAATTAAGTCTGGGAACCATTGACAAGTTGACTTCATGTCCGTCGCCGCCCATTACGACCTTTCAAAGGGTAAAATAGGATCCGTCTTGAAGACGGAGTATTTTATTTTGAAAGTAACCCGGATACCTTATTTCGTGTTTGTACATAAGTTGAATTGAACGGATTTGTTGTAGCATCCGGCAAAAATTGAAGCTCTGTGTATATTTAGCGCTGGAATGCGGTATGGCAATGGCATGTCGGTGACGTTCCGCGGGCAGTGGAAACGGGCACATTGACTTGAATAAAATCGGAAAGAGTCCGCCAACGCACGTATATCAGTCCACGGCCGTTCCGCATTCAGTGGAAATTCAGAGTTAGAGATCACTTTGTGTGATCAGGAATGCTTTAAATGTGTCCAAACTCTCGCAGCCTTGCTGTACAGCTTCGGGTTGCTGGACAACCACTGAGCTAGCATTATAGCTACGTAGTTAGCCTCTGACTTTCAGCATCTTCACTTTGGGGATTTTATCAGCAAAGGGGGTTTTGTTCCGTGTGGAGGGGGGCGTGTGAATGGGGTGTGTATGGACCGACCTCTAAGCATAGCTGGCAGGTGATTGGATTACCCAGCTGGGGCTGTTCATCCAATCGCCTGCCATGCTTGTCAGCAGCAGCCGGGCCGACACACGAGGATGGAGTTGGAGTTTGAGCCAGACGATTCACACACACCCGAGACCACGCCAAGAGAGAGAGACAGGACTGAAAAGTTGCCGTGCAGACTGCTGACCTGGCGCATCCATCCATCCATCCATTTGCTACCGCTTATTCCCTTTGGGGTCGCGGGGGGCGCTGGAGCCTATCTCAGCTACAATCGGGCGGAAGGCGGGGTACACCCTGGACAAGTCGCCACCTCATCGCAGTGTATTTCCCCAATAAAAACATTGTTACACCAGACTAGCCGGCTATCGTGGAGATTTGTCCGCATCAGGTGAACCCACGGGAGAAAGACTTCCACATTCCGCTTCAAATCTTTTAAGTGTGATGAGACCGAAAAGGATGCCAGAACGGACCTTTATTACAGTGAAGGAGAAGACACTCCCGGGACACAAGCCGGGGAAGGATCGCCTCACACTGCTCGTTTGTGACTACGTGAAGCTACTGCTCGTTTATCAATCCGAATCTCCCAGAGCAGTGGTCCCCAACCACCGGGCCTATGCCCGGTACCAATCGATACACTGACCGGTACCGGGCATAGAATTTTTTTTTTTTAAATAAAAAAATAAAAAATAAATAAAATACAATTTAAAAAAAGTTTATTTTTTATTTTTTATTAAATCAACATAAAAAACACAAGATACAGTTACAATTAGTGCACCAACCCAAAAAACCTCCCTCCTCACTCACACTCATTCGCACAAAAGGTTTGTTTCTTTCTGTTATTAATATTTCTGGTTCCTACATTATATAACAATACAGATCAATATAGTCTGCAGGAATACAGTCCGTAAGCACACATGATTCTATTTTTTTATGACAAACCCCCCCCCCCCCGGTCCGTGGGACAAATTTTCAAGCGTTGACCGGTCCGCAGTTACAAAAAGGTTGGGGACCGCTGTCCCAGAGTGTTGAGCAATGCCACAAATATTCGCAGACACAAGGTCAAATGATTTTCCTTTTTTTGTTTTTAAAGACAGTGGAGGCTAAACCCTGAGTAAATGCACTAATAATAATAATAATAATAATCATCATCATCATTACGATGTGTTATTACGATTATTATCCTACATGAATCAGATCATCTCTATGAAGTAAAGGAAAACTTGACATTTTTATTCATATTTACAGGTTGTATGATTAGCAAAACTCACATTCTGTCTACTTTATATTCAATTTATTAGCACTATTTTGTAAAAACAAAAGATTAAAAAAACAAAACAAAAAAACAACACAAAATAATTTAGTGGGGTTCAAGAAATATGTAGGGAGTTTTTTAAAAGTCCTAATGACGCCACTTGTTTAAAAGCTCGATTAAATTGATTATTGATAAAAGTAAGACATAAATAGGTAAATATTGTGTTCATTTTGATCATGAGTTATATCATGTTTGTAAGGCTGACATGTGCGCTGAACACCGGATCCAATGACCAATGATATGCATGTATGTATATGATGTATGCACTGTATATGTGTATACACATTGTATGTCAAATTATTAGAAAAAACGTTTAAATTGTATTTAATTATTTCTTTTTTTAACAATTAGACTGTTACACATTTATGAACTACAATGATTACAACTAATTGTTTCATGTAAAATGATGCCAATATTTACTGTATATTACTCACATAATATTGCCAACAATAAAAAGAATAATTAAAATGCAATTTCCTGTTGTAGACCATTTTTAAATGTCATTTAAAAAGAACAGTAGGCCATTGTGGACTTTGATTGACTACTTTTTACAAGCAGAGAAAATAATTGCTAACATGCAGGAGGGGACTGGTTTACAATCACATCATCTCGACATGTGCATCCCATTTTTAAATAATCCAAAATTATATTAAAGTTTTTCCATACAAAATCTAGGAGACCTTACAAGCTGTATGTAGGGCCGTGGCCAGGATTTGACAAATACGGAGGTCAAAAAAACGGTGGTCCGAGACGAGCTTTGAAAGGCTAATTAGTTTAGTGCATGTAACATACGGAGTGTGTAGGTGGGGCGGAGGCCCTTCTAATACAAATCTAAAAGTCTAATAATAATAAAACAGTAAGTGATTAAAGACCAAAATGGGGCCACAAAGCCTATTGGATGATGGTTTAAACCCCTCATTATTTTTTGAAAATGGGTTGAACTCCACATTGTACCACCTCTGAGGTTTCCTTCCTCTCATAAGACCCTTAAAGGTTATTGACACGAGATGATGATGAGGGTGAATCACTGGCAGCAAGACAACGTATGGATGCTCAGGCCGCCATCACATTAATCCACTTACAGACCTGAATAAGAGTTAATATGCAAACTATCTTTGTGAGCGTCAGCTGTCACACAAAGTCAGATTGATCCTGCAAGCGTGTATCTGCATGAAAGCGAGCATGCAGACTTATTGATGTCCTGTCCGCACAGCACAGGAAGTCGCTACGTGACATTTTGTGAATTCTAATCATCACCCATGTGCATTGACGACTCCCCGGGTGCAAGGCCCGCCCCCTGAAGAAAGTCAATACAGACTCACTGCAGCAGTGGAACGCAACGCTCATATTTCAAACATAAATTACTTTTTAATACCAAAGCTTACAAACTGCAATACAATATATATGTATATATATATATATATATATATATATATATATATATATATATACTACTCAACTCCATTAAATACATGACGTCCTCATCCTTTGAGATTTATGCTCATATCAATCAATACATCTACGAGATTTACTGTGCATGATTTTAAGACTTCAATGTGCCAAATGATGCCTGATTTAAAAAAGGAAAATAGTACATGATTAAAATGGTGTCATCTCTTAAATAATAATCATTGTGCAAGTTGAGATTGATGATTCACACTCTCAGGATCCAAAATGGACCAGCTCATAAAAGTCAGCAATACATTTTATTATGTATGTATATATATATATATATATATATATATACATATATATATATATATATATATATATATATACACATATATATATATATTATTATTATTATTATTATTATTTTTATTTTTTTTACAGAAAGCAGGTAGGACTTGGATGAGTTTATTGAACTTACGCAAGTCATATATATATATATATATATATATATATATATATATATATATACATATATATCAGTGAAGTGCAGTCAGGGGAGGCAGGTGAGGCGGGTGAGGCGGGGCCTCACGTGCCATCATGGAAAGAAAAAAAATGTAAAAAGAAAAAAAAAATTAAATTGTTATATGTATCCAGTGATTATACTATAGTTATTTTCCATTTAACTTCACCAGGATTAGATTATTTTTATTCAAAATCGCTGAATTTTCACATTTGCCGTTCAAATACTGAGAAGAGACTTGCGGTGAGTCAGCAGCCAGTTGAGGCACGTCACTGAGTTGAGCCTCACCATGGATTGCGCAATGACTCGGCTAACTGCTGGC